>NW_023415487.1:0-50000 GCF_013373865.1 Monomorium pharaonis | reverse complement strand
TGGCGCGTGGCGCATGAGATGACGTGGGGGATGCACGCACGATCGACGGGGGACTCACCGCATTCGCTGGTGCGTGGGCACGGTCGAAACGCGCGCCGGAACGGCCGCTGGAGCCGGGCGTGCCGCGTGCGACTAGCGCGGAATTACAGCCGACGGTGACGGAAGGACGGGCCGGGCCCGGCCGTTGCCCGGCGCAATGCGGCCGAAACGGTGTCACGGCAGGCTTTGCCAGAGGGCAAGACGCAGCGGAGCTTGCAAGCTGCAAATACTACACGAGGGGCAGCCGATGACGCGGCTCTCGCGCCGGCTCGAGATCTATTTACTGATCGATCTATATTGGATTTGAGCCTCGATTTCCGGTGGCGAATTACGCCCGCCTCCGCCCGGACGAATCCGCAAGTTTGAATGGGAATATTTCGTAAACGGAATAACGCTCTCGGGAGGAGGCTGTGTAATTGAAATGTCTTCAATTCTCGACTGTACTGCAGAAAAAAAATACGCTGAAGGATGAACTTCACGCTTTGACGATAAGGAAGGATAATACTCAAATAATAAAAATATAATTATATAATGTCGTATTTGTGGGCAATTTAAATAATTGTGGACTTGTATACATTATAAAAGTTTTTTTTTATATTTTTAGATGAACAAATTGAACTTTTTACTTATGATTGCGTTTTGATTGATTGATTGATTGATTGATTGCAACCTACATAATATTTAAGAAATATTGAGATATCTTTAATATATTTTTAAATGTTATCTAGAAACAGTTTTGATTTTTATGCAAAATCTCTGATTTTTCGCGAATGTACTTTCTATTTCGAAGCTTGATTACAAAATGACTAAAATTAAGAGAAACACTGGATTCACCAATTTTTTACATGCTTTTTTCACAAAATTAAACCAGTTATACTGCATCTTGATGTAAAATATTTCTTATAGAAATAACGCGCGCAAACATTCCGTGCAAATAAACTCCAATCAGATTCTCTGAAATCCAATCGTTTTGTGATTATTTACAATTTTTGTATAGTCGTTATTAGTTAGAGAAAAGGAAATCGGAATTTTAATGAGACACTTGTATATTTACGTGACCGCAATGACATTATGTGCACCAAGTATGTCGATTATGTAGGATCTATTTACTGATCGATATATTTAGCACATGGGCGTCACGATATCGCTTACTATTCTATGTTACTCGTGTTTTTCACGAAGTAGCACGAGAAATTTCTTGATTATTAGTAAAAAAATCGATATTTGCTGTATACATATACAAGATATTATTGATATTCCTTGATATAATCAAGATAAATGTGATATTTTTATTACTTTTTATTTGTCTACAATAGAATATAGAATTCTATCTATAATAAATATATGGTGGTATTTTTTTACTTACATAAAAAATTAATAACATTTCAAACAAATATTTTCTAAATTATAGAAAATATACTTATTTGAAATATTTATTTTTTATAAAATTTGTTATTAGTATCATTCAAATAACTATTTGAATCAAGTATCCTTTTCTGTCAGTGTATATCATTTTCTATATCATTTATTATATATCTATATCATAATTATCTAACAATTGTTATTTGTTACTTTATTGCTTGAATCGAGTTAGATTTTTTAATGTTTATATTAATTATAAGTAATCTTTTTCAAGAAGAAAGAAAGAAAGAGGAAAGAGAAGGAAAACAAAAACATAAAGAATTTATGAAAAATTTTACAACTTGCATTGTTAGTCGAGGATAATTTCACTAATATTAACTAAACATGATAAATAAACTAAAGAAACAAAGTATAATTAGTTTTTTATTTAACTTTCTTCAATTGAAATAAATTTTCATATTATCAAATATAATCAAACCTCGATCTGTGATTAAGAAATAAAGACGTGTTTATTTTACCTTTTTTAAAATTAAATCGGGTAGTAAGTCTAATTCGTATTCATTCAATTACATTGATGTTTCGACTAAAATACAATTGATTGTTTGTCTAATAATTTATTAACTCGTAAGCATGTATGCTATGTGTGAATGTTCATCCTTTTTTACGTTATTCTTCGTTATCTCATCTACTCATATGTGCGACTTACAGTTAATTTCTAAAAAGATCTTCTCTCGTTCTTTTGACAAAGCAATTGTGCCTAATTTTATTATAACTTAAAAAATTAAACTAAAATTAAAATTTATTGCGGGTGAATTTTTCAAACAATTAATTCTTACAACACATTATGTAATAAAATTTATTGAAATTTATAAAAAGCACAAACTAGTTTCAAATTATGAATATATAGAAATGATACAAAAATATTTTATCATTGTTTCCACCAGATCTAATTTCTAGAGTCTTATTTATCTTCTTTTCTCTTATTCTTTTTCTCTTCTTTCGAACTTTTAGGTATCTTTTCTTCACTGAATGGTATATTTTCTTTAGAATTTTCTTCTTTGGAACTTTCAGGTATCTGCTCATTGGAGGCAGGATCTTTTTCTTGTAAAACTGAAGCTTCTTTATATGTTTTATTAATTTCTTTGTCAAGGTCAACCAATAAACTGGATGCACCAATTCTAAAACGTTCGTTTGTCAACCAATCTTTTCCCAATTCTTCCTTAACTAAGACCATCCATCGTAAAGCATCTTGTGCAGTTTTAATGCCTCCGGCAGGTTTAAAGCCCATCTAAAAATAATAAATATGTTACAGATCTCAATTATGGCAAAGATCAATGTAAAATCCTGTACCTTTTTTGTAGTCAGTCTTTCATACTCTTTTATCGCTCTACACATAACAATGCCCATTGGCAACGTCGCATTAGCTGTATCTTTCCCCGTAGATGTCTTGATAAAATTAGCGCCAGCAAACAGAGCTACCATAGATGCTTTGTACACATCTTTCAAATTGAACAATTCCCCTGATGATATGATAACCTTCAAACATATTGATATTTCCTCATTCTCATTACAAACTTTACGAATAGCTGTCAACTCATCATATAGTTTCATCCAGTCATGATTCAAAACTAACGAACGATCAATCACAACATCTATTTCCTGCGCTCCAAATTTTATGGCATAGCGCACTTCCTGCAATCGCGTCTCCAATGGATATTGTCCAGAAGGAAAACCTGCTGCCACTGTTACAAAATTGTATTAAATAATATAATTACGTCTACAAGTCAAGTTAGAAGAAATGTTTTGTTTCTTACCACTCGCAATCTTAATTTCATTATTCTTGTTCAGTCTCTTTAAAGTAGTCACTGCAGCTTGTACTTTGGATGGATAAACACAAACGGCAGCTGTGTGAAGCGGCTTATTCCATTGAAATGGCAGGCTTTTTACGGGATTTGCAGCCTGCAATATTAAATAATCAATCAATTACACTCATATTAAAGAATAACACCCATGTTTCAATTTACATTTTTACACAATTGTTCCACTGTGTTGTTCGTATCGTCGTTACTCAAAGTGGTTAAGTCGAGAAAACTTATTGCCCTTAATAACCAAGCCACTTTATTGTCCCCTGTTAGTGAATCTGCTAAATAAACTATTTGTCGCTCGCTTTTCTTTACCGCTGGTTCGTTGATGTACACCTCCAACGATTTTAACCAGACTAAAAAATAAAATTCAAATATAACAAATTTTACACACACATACACACACACACACACACACACAACATATATATTTGTATAAATATGTATTATAACAATTTTATATGTGTGTGTATAAGTAATAGGAATGTGTAAATATAAGAACAGATGTTTGAATAAAATAATATGAAATCAGAAATGCTACATTAATTAATTACCTTGGACCGTGTCGCTTACTTTTACTTGAAATCCTTGAGAGGTTACCGGATGGTTATCCATGATTTCGAGGAAAACATGGACAAATTTGTACGAAACTGCCACGTGATTATCACACACATCCAAGAGTCGTCTCTGTTAATCTTTATTTGAAATGAAGCAGTTATGTTATTATTCTCTACAAGCGATAAGAACGATAAACACGGAGATACGGAGTTGGACACTTGCAATACGTGGTACTTATACAATTAAATTTTTTCCGTCTCGTTATTTAGGACTAGAGATAATAATCACAATGATCGTATTTGTTGTTTTATAGGGAAAAAGTAAATTTATTTTGTGTTTTAAATGACTATTTAAAAAAATGTAAACTGATAAATTTCTTTGGCATGTATATGTATGTATTGTATACATCGTGTGTGTACCACCATCAGGTGTAATAAACCTTTCCAAAGATAATTAGAATATTGATGTGACCGATCATCGATGATAAAGTGTACAGGTACTGTAAAATTAGCAATTGGTTGAATAATTTATAGCTAAAAAGTTTGTTATAAATAATAAATGTTATTAGATAATAAAAAATCAATCATTTTTACATTGATTTTACCTTGATTAATTTTAAATAAGTTTTTAACTAGTTATTTTTGAAACTTAAACAAAAATTTTGTGAGAAAATGTTTAATTATTTCATATAAACTTAATCCACAAATAAAAAATTAAATTTGACAATTTATTTTAACGCAACTTTTAACAGAATTTAATTATAAGTCATTGACTTTAATTCAGTTTTAAAATATTAATTTTCTCAATTCTGAAGATTTTTCAATGTTCAATATTATTGCGGTACAACAGAGAAGAAAAATACATCATTAATGCAAAAATTCATTTTAATTGTAATTTAACTGCAATTGACTTTTGCATATATACACACAATACAAACGTACATATTGCATAAGGGCTCACTTTATATGATTTTACACTCATAAATAATCATATAAATAATTTAACGTTAAAGGTAATCTCCGAGGAACTCTTGTGTCCTTAACGAAATAATTTACGAGACAAAATACTGAGAAAGTTAAACGGACGAGAAAGTTAAACATGGACGAAACGCGTGCACTTGACGAAAGTTTAATGCTCGCGCGAGAGATCGTTTAAAAATTACGCTCGTCAATACTAACAACCTGCGTTAGCCTCAAGTAAAGAATAAATTCGTACGGAGCTATACGAATCTATTTGCTAATATTAAAACTATCATTATCTGTGGTGCTCCCATTGCTCCCAATACTGTGAGGTTTGCATCTCAGCCAGACGCGACACGGTACGATCAAACGCGAAAAGCTCCTCTTCTCCAGTAAAGATGTTCGCCTTGTGATCCTCCTAAAGATAAAATTAATATAATGAAATCAATTTTATACGCAAGAAATTTGCGTATAATCGACATGTTGCTTTAAAATCGACATGTACCGAACCATGCGAAATCTTTAAATCATCCATCAACATTCTCTTCTCATCGGTGTATTCGGTGTATTCGGACTCACTTTCCGGTAAAAACAATTGCGTGTGTGGTACAGCTGCCGACATAACTACTCGCACCTACAATTTAATAAACTTTCATTATTCATATTGGCTTTGCTTTAATTTATTAATCAAAAATTTTTTTATACAGTGTCCCGAAATAACTCGAAATACTATAGAGCAAAATAGTTCTCAAAAAATTAAATCAGATATAATTATTTGTAAATTTTTATTTTACATAATTTTTAAAAGTTTAAAACTGATCAATCACAAGTTACATTTAGACAGTCACATGTTCATAAAACACGCGAGCTATAAATATTAGTGACAGGCAACCGTCTAAATGTGATTTCTGATTAAGTACCTTTAATCCTAAACCTTTAATCCTTAACCCTCTTCAAAAATTATTGTTTGAAATAAAAATCTAAAACTATTTTATTTAATTTTTCGAAAACTTGCTATAGTATTTTGATTTGCAAATTTTTAAATATTCTATATAATTTTATGGATTAATCTGGATAAGTTCCTAACTGCTGATATAATTTAAGGTACATAACAGATGTTTACCCTATTATCGTACAATGTATCGATGAGAGTGATAAATCGCCTGGCTTGAGACTTAAGTCGTAGATTTAACTGAGGCACGTCTCTTATTATGACCGTATGAAACACCTGACTCAATTGCAAATAATCACTCGCTCCGAGAGGCTGCATGAAAATCAATCGTATTATACATACTTTTAATGAACATAGCGTACAAGAGTGTTTTACAAGAGATGAAAGATATCACACCCTGTCGCATAATTCCTCGAACGTGGAGTCCATCACCTGCCCGCAGGTTTTTCGAAAAGTGACATTGCGTCCTCTTATGGAGATCGTGCGTGGCCGTATCACGTCGTTTTCTTTGGAACACAGATACTTAAAAACCTTGTCCACGTCGTTCGCTGCATCCTTGCCTTTTCTTATATAATTAGACACGACTTGCGTTAGGTGGCGACAATGTAAAGAGTTATCGCAAACTGTATGCTTCAATTTCTACATACATGAAGTATATCTTTTTGTCTCCAGATCCTGACTTCAGTCTGTAATCTATTCCAGAGTCCAAGTTACTAACCAAGCAATGATCCTTCAACACTTTTATAAATGGTACGAAGTTTCCTCTCTGCAGTCCGTTCTTATACAGATCGTCTGGCGATCTGTTGCTAGTTGCGACCACTATCACACCATTATCGAACAGCTCCATAAACAGTCGCTTCAGTATCATTGCGTCTGCAATATCTGTCACCTGCAACGCATCTGTTTTTCATTGATCTTTTATTTACAGTTGTATACCTTACGAGATATCTTTTCTTGTAAAAATAATATGAATCTCAACCTGAAATTCATCAAAGCACAGCAACCATGTCTCCTCTGCGATGCCAGAGGCGACTGGAGGTATTGGGTCAAAAGGTTGCAGCTTGGTGCTAGTGACGTCTCGTACAATAGTCTTCTTCACCTCATGTACCCTGCTATGCACGTCCAGCATGAAAGAGTGAAAGTGGACTCTTTTTTTATTTTTAATCTGAAACATTTTTATTTAAAAATATATTTTTTAATTACACCATGCAAAAATTTTACTTTTATTCCATACTGCACATGGAAAACCATCATTTATCTCCAGTTATTTGTTCCTAACGATTTATTTTTATTCAATCATTTATTTTAACTTATCTGTTTGTTTTTTAAAAATCTTTCCTATGATATCTCATAGTACAACATCCGTCTGTTATTTCAATAAACATTTAATAAGTGTCATGTAAATTTCACAAGAATCATTACATTATCTCTGCTTTTAGATTGTATGAAAAAAAAAACATGTTGCAAAAATATGAAGATAATCAATCTGGCTTTCCATGCACAGTTACTTATGCAAACAGCAACCAGAGAGATACCTGGCAACAATTGTAAAATAGGTCCATCAACATTGTTTTACCTCCACCCACTGCTCCGTAAATGTACAACCCTTTTGGCGCATCCCTCCGCTTGCCGCCGAACCATTTTTCTAACAGATTTAACTGCTGTGGCTTGTAATCGTGCACCTCGTGATAAATTCTCTGCAAGGTCTGCGCCACTTTCGTCTGGTGTGCATCACTCGCCAACTCACCCCTTGCTATTTTCTGTTTCAGAATACTGACCGGTCCACCGTTTAAGTTTACGTCTATGTCGTGAACGTGACTATATCTTTGAATACAAATCGTGGGTTGTACACGCGTCAACACGTGACAGAGATTACTGGCGCTAGCACACTTCTTCGCGAGATGATAAGACATATTTGTGGACGAATATTACCTGAAAAACGAAAAAATCACTCGAGCATCACGCCTCCTCCGATTAACTGGCAACTGATTCAAAGAGAATCATTTAAAACAAAATTTCAATTGTACAAGTTATCTAATTTTTTCCCCATGTTAAAAATTAATTAATTTTAACTATATTCTTGTCAAGGTCAAGGCCAATTTCTGGCGATGCAATTTAACTTTAATATCAGCTTTTATTAACTTTCTCTTTTTATTTTAAGTTTTAACAGTTAAGAAAAAATTAGAAAATAAGTTAATCTACATTGAAAGAAACGAGCAACAGCCTGAAAATCTGGCAGAAGCAGGTTCTTCCGCAGATGCGCGCGTCGCGACGCTGGCGTCGGCGCCTATTAATGGTGTGGATGCAATAACCTTGACGAAGACAAAGCGGAAAAAATGGCAGGCAAACGCACGTGTCTGCCCCAAATCGAGCACTTACACACACGTAACGGAGGACCCTCGAGAAGAGGTGCTGAGGTCAGATCTTCTTCAGAGACTGATGCAACGAGATATCGAGTCACCGCGGTCTACGCGTGATTACACAGTGCAGGAGGAAAGACCCGCTTTCCCCCGCTTTGCTGGCTGTCAGTTCAAACCATACGTATATCGTATACACGCGAATTGTCCCGCGCACCTGTCACGCGCCTCTGTCGTTTGCGTCCGCACACGCTCTCTCGGTGGCGGAGGACCGGGAGGACGTGTCTTTTGAAAGACTGTTCGCCGCGCGCCGCTGTCACGCCGCGAGGAGGAAAATCACCGCGAAGTAACTATTATCCTCGGTAGTTTGACCAATTCACGTCAACGGCGTCATGTCGTTCCGCTGCACTCTAGACCAGAACGCGCGATTATGTGTTGAATTTGAAAAGTGGATACTCTTGCTAAAAATTAAAAAACAATAAAAAAATAAAAAGAATAAAAAAAATTAAAGCGATAAAGGATTCACAATGAGCAACCCAAAAAACTCATATACATCAATTCCAGAAAACCCTTAGAGACAAGTTCAGCAAAAAAGGTTTGCTAGAATAATCCGAGCAACAAGATTTAAAAATCTATTAAAATAATAAATTAAAAATTAATCGATATTTTTAGATCTAATTTTCATACAGATTTAATTAAAATATAGTTTTTCTACTTGAAACTGTAATTATATTGTTTTTTATTTGTTCATTGGCTGGTGCAGTAATAATCCTACACTGATTTAATGAAAAGATACGTGTATTTCTTCACGTAATGATTACATAATGGATCTTGTTAACGAGATAATAAATAGATATGTATTGCGTTATATTATAAAATAAGTATTTTGTATATAACGCGATGTCTTTACAATATAGATACACGTGAAAAATATCACCTATTTATATTCATTATTTACGAGTTCACACATACAATTCATTCTTTCTCTCTCTCTCTCTCTTTCTCTTTCTTGAGCATATCTTATAAGATACTTTCATGGGAAGATTAGGAATGTGGATAAGAAATGCGAGATTGATGACCTTGCAATAGTTAATCCGCGTAATCCTATGCGTTACAAAGAATGATCATCTTGTGCAATGCGAAACAAGATCTTTCTTGAGATCTTAGTACAGTATGATACTCATAACACACTTAATCGTTATGATAAAACTTTGGATAGAGCGAGGAAGTGTATAATGGCGGTCTTCGCTTGTCGGGACTGAGCGCTTCTCTGGAGGAATAGTATCGTCTTTCAATAACTTTATCGAAGAATCTGCTAAGTTTCACGGACGAACTAGAGCCTGCCGCTAAAGATCTTATCTGATGGCAATCCTGTTGAAATAAAGCGTGTCAAGCATGAGTTTGGTGAGTTTGCATTAACCAGTGTTGGTATTAATTTATTTGCTAACTAAAATAATCAACTAAAAATTTCAAATATATATAATTATTAATATAATCAATTAATAAATTTAATTGTTAAACTATTTCATATAATTATTTAATTAACTTGACTAAAAAAATTTAATATACATTTTATTAAGAATTTAATTGGTTAATACTTTCACAAAAACTAAAAAAATTTTACTGTTTACTGTAATCCAAAACTTCTTAATCATAGTTAATCGTTGAACATTAAATTTTCCTCAACATTGTTAGATGAGTGATATTTACCAAAAATATTTCGTCGGCACCACACTCCTCCGCGATGGTCGCGGAACGTCTGTGAATACTCGATTTAACGGACTTGGATTCTGAGATTAAATCGAGTTTTGTACCAATAACTAAAATTGGAATCTAGAAATAAGCATTAATCATAAGCTTGTTATACTTGTATCATAATAACATTATTACATAATCTCAAAAATCGTTGTCACCTGCGTCGAGCCCACAAACTTCTCAGGATCAAAGTCCTCGAACGATTTGGACCTTGAAGATGTTCCATCTTTACTTAAAACCTCCTCCAGCCATTTCTGCAGATTCTGCTGTGATTTACGATTTGTTAAGTCGTGGACTAATATTATGCCTAGTTGTGAATGACATATATTTGCAATCATTGTCATATTCTGGTCATAATTATGCGTCCGTACGTTGAACAAAATATATAGACATTATAAGCTTAGTTTTACGAAACATGCTGTTTACCATTTGTGGGATTGTAAAACACAGATCTAGTGTTTTTGTGGCTTTGGCTACCACCAACGTCCCATAGTTCGACGAAGTATCTTCTCTGATTCGGCGTGCCTTCCTTGTACTCATGCAGTTTGACTTCCACCGAGCAACCTATCGTCCAGGAAGGATTGCTGATAGGATGCTGTTGGCATATTAGATGTGTCAGCGATGTTTTACCGACACCTGCGATGACAAAGATATTTATTATCATTACAGAAATCATACGCTCTTTCATAAAGGTAATATTTCTCTTACAATTAGTGTAAATTATCACACAATTATAAATAACCTAAATATACCTAAAAATTGTCTTAGAAAGAGTAATAAAAAAAATTAATGATATCAGTAAAACGAGAAATCATTATTATAATAATTATCTCAAACTCTTTTCTTCGAGTAAAATATAAGCGGTAATGAATTATCGGCAATCTTCTACAAAAAGTGTTACATGTGTGTGTTGAAAATATTAGACATGGTTTCTCGCACTTACCTGAGTCGCCGACCACGATAATTTTAACTTTATCAATCGCCGCCATTGATAAATTAATTTACTTAATTTATACGCGAATTTTTATACGGTACGAGAAATGTTGACACTGATTGACACTTGACACCATTGACACGAGCACTCATGACAACTCACGTTGGTGACAGTTGGTGGCAGTACCATGCAACGGGAGCTTCCACCGTTCCACCACACGGCACACACATGATACACTAATACACATACACATGCTTTTCCACGCGTGCGCGTCGAACGTGGCAGCACACAGCGGCGCGCTCGAATTTCAGCGCCGCGTGGCGCAGGTATTCCGCCGCGCGCGCTCGCGGCAGCTCGCGGCGCCGTCGCGCGTCATGCGGCGCAATGCCGAAGTGGATTGCGGGATTTTCCCGATTCTAACCTAGACCTTTCGCGAACAGTCGTCGGGATTGTGGCTCCGTGGCTGTGCCGCGTGACTGGTGTCGTGCTTTCATAATTTTGTCAAGGTTCCTGACGTACAGGACGACGAGTTTCAACTCAGGACAAACACCATGGTAACTTGGACGAAAGGGAAAAGAAACGGGCGGGAAAAAAAAATTCTGATCATCGTAAAAATTTGTCATGTAACTTGTCACTCGTGAAACTGCCGGAATTCTTCTCTGAATGCCGTACCTGCCGATATTTTCTCGATATTTTCCCGTAAGATATCTCTTTTTTTTAATGCGTAGATCTGATTTTCGGGAGAAAGATGACAATGAACTTACGATTCTGTGTGTGCGGTGACCGTATTGCCAAAAAACGTAGCGCGTGTGGTAAAGTGCACTCGGCTGTAAAGAATCGTGAATCTGGAATGTGAGCAGGATTGTAACGTGATAATAACTGCAATAATATCTCTGGTCAAATATTATCATTCGGCAACGGACACTGAAAACAATTTTCGTCGCCTGAAATATGAGCGTCGAGGAGAAACTCGTCACTGAGGTGCCTAGTAGCTTGAAGAAACTGGCGCGTCTTGTTGTGCGTGGATTCTACACGATAGAGGATGCTTTAATCGTGGATATGTTGGTCAGGAATCCATGTGAGTAATTGTATGCTGACCTAGGAGGATATGTTTTCTCATGGCTCATATAATTGGACTGTTCTTTATAGTTATACTACTGAACTGATTTAAAAAGCTAGAATGAGAAAAATACATTTGTCTTTAACTTATCACATCAGTAGTATACAGTTATAAAGAACAAACTAAATATTTTATTAATATAAACATATTATATTTCACAAATATATTATATTCTACAGGCATGAAAGAAGATGATATCTGCGAATTGCTCAAGTTCGAACGCAAGATGTTGAGAGCCAGGATATCAACGCTTCGAAATGACAAGTTCATTCAAGTGAGATTAAAAATGGAAACAGGCTCAGATGGCAAAGCACAAAAAGTCAACTATTACTTTATTAATTACAAAGTAACAAACGCAATTCTTTTTATAATTTGACAGAAAGTAAATGGAGAATGAATTTATATTCTTGTTTCAGACATTTGTAAATGTAGTTAAGTATAAGCTCGACTTAATGAGAAAGAGGATGGAAACTGAAGAGAGAGATGCAACTAGTAGAGCGAGCTTTAAGTGTCCAAGTTGTTTAAAAACATTTACTGATCTCGAAGTAAGCATATACAAATGATAAAATCTTAAGAATTAAATCAAGAAAGATGAAATTTCTTTTTTGTCCTATCCAATTTATTGCATTTCTTACATTATAAAAAAGCTTAAACTTGAAAACCAATATTCATAAAGTTTGTTGTTAAACTAATGGCTTTATGATATTTTAAAACTGTTCTTAGGACAATCTTAAATATAACAAGTTGTGATAACAGACTGTATATCGATTGATGACTGAAGACTAAATATACAAAAATTACCATATATTTCATAAATAGAAAATTTAAATTATAAAAACTAACAATAAAAGTAACTTAAATTTGTTACTGTTACTTAAAAAGTGTAACTACATTACTGTTACAGTACACAGAAAAAGTAGCGCCGTTACCAATCTGTTACCAAAAAGGTAACTAATGGTAACGACGTTACTTCCCAACCCTGGTAATCACATTGTAATATTGATTGTAATGTTATTGTAATATTTTATGTAGTTACGTATTTCTGTATAGGCGGATCAACTTTTTGATATGAGAACGGGCGAGTTTAGATGTACATATTGTCGGGAGATCGTGGAAGAAGATCAGTCTGCTCTTCCAAAGAAAGATTCCAGATTACTATTAGCAAAGTTTAATGAACAGTTGGAACCACTTTATATATTATTAAGGGAAGTGGAAGGAATTAAATTGGCGCCTGAAATACTGGAACCAGAACCTATTGATATCAACACTATTCGAGGGTACATGATATTTCTAAAGATGTGTTTATGTATATAAGAGAATGTTTGTTTTGTTAAAATAATTATTTTCAATAGTATCGACACGAGAAAACCAAGCAGTCTTAGAGCGCCTAGCGAACAGTGGTCGGGTGAAGCTACCAGAATGTCGGGCTTCATGGTGGAAGACACTAGAGTGGACGTTACCATCGGCGACGAATCTCCCGATGACAACGCATCGAATCACAGAAAGGAGAGACCCATATGGATGATGGAAAGTACAATTATCAATTCTGACGGTTCACAGGTATATTTCTGTCATTCTGTCATATCTTTTTTTTTTGTGGATCCTATTCTTAATTTGCGAATATCTTTCAGCCTGATGGCGTGAATACGCAAGATAGCATCTTGGATAAAGCCGCAGCCACTGCCACAAATACAACTACGACGAACAATAAGCAGGGCGAGGACATCATGTCAGTGTTGTTGGCTCACGAGAAGAAGGGCGGCACTAATTCTGCGGCGTCTATCAAGGCGGCACTCCCACAGGAATCCAGCGACAGTAGCGATAACGAGGAGGATATGGAAATGCAAGCGGTTGATACCGGTAAGAAAAATGTTTATCAAGAGATTCTAACTTAGGAGAGTCAACTGTGAACATCAAGAGAATAATATAGGGTGAAAATTTTTGAAACTGAATATAATAAGAAAGAAACTATTCTAAATTAGAATTTCTAAATACCTTTAAATAATTTCTTTAAAAAATCTGTATTTTCTTGAATTTTACTATTGGCAAACCAATTTGCAGGCGAGATGGATGCAATGGATTCCGAGGACGATGAACTAGTACCGACCGTTAGCGTTGGTGGCAAAACCGTTGCGATCACCGATGTTAATGACACCTTGATCGCGGAAATGACACCCATAGAAAAAGAATCCTATATCCAGACGTATCAAGAATATTACTCGCATATGTACGACTAGACGAAGACCAACGAGAGTCGTCTTCATTAATGCTCTGCATAAGACTGATATTGATTTGGTATCGTTGTTTCCTGTAATATTTTGTATAGCCGCAAAAATATATATAATTTTCGATAATAATGCGATGATCTTTCATAGCTACGTAGCAATCCCCACACGCATTTTTTTATATCGATAAGTGTAGCAGGTGCGTGTATATTCGCTGTAACATGTGAAGGATTGATCGGTTAGAAAAGAGAATAGATAAAAATGTGTTTTTACAGTTTTATATGTATTTTCTAATGTAATTGCAACTGAACAGTACCATCAATCAACAGTTCTTTACTAATAAATAATTGAATGTTGAATACTGTAAAACATAAGAAATTAATTGGGACGAATAATATACCATGTCACTTCTGATAAGACGGGAAATTCTTAAACTTAACTAAATATAAATTATTAAACTTTTTTTTACTCGTCTCGCAATAAATTTCTGTTCAACTACCACCATTGTACAGAAATTCCAAGATATTTTTTTTGTTTAGTTATCTTTTCGCTTTTTTTGTATTTTTTCATTCTTTTTTCAGTAATTGTGTTCCATAATATATATTTAATTTTCATAAAGTTTTTTTTATACGTACATACACTTAACACAGTTTGTTCGCTAGAAATCACATCAAAAGAATCTAAAGAGATAGATAAAATTTTAAATAAATTATTTAAAATATTTTAATTTTAAGTTTTTTTGTGTATGTTTTCAATTATATGTAATAACTTGTTTTAGATTTGACATTAATATCTTGATTTTAAATGTGAAAGTTAATCCATGAGCAAAAAATTCTTTTGAAATAATCGATCGCGAAGTAAAAAAGTGCTGATCTTTCGCTCTTCTTTTCTTTTTCTTGGGTTTACTCTGGTTCGTTTAAGCGTAAACGAGCAAAGTCTTCGAATATAATGTTATCATCATCGTCATTAGCGTAGCAAGAATTCTCGTACCGTGCTCTGTCGATGCTCTTGCTTTTCTTTAGTATGGCGTTTTCTCTTTCAATGGCGCCTACACAAAAAAAAATACTTCAATAAATTTGAATTAAAAATTCGAAATATTTTACTTAAATTCGAAATTGAATCTTTTATCTAAAAATAATTGTATTAAAAAATTGTCTTAATTAAGATGTAAGAATAAGTGATATACCAGGAGCCGGATGCATGAGTTTGAATGGAACATCGGTACTCAGCTCGCCACCCAAAGTACCACAATTCAACTTGACTCGGATCGAATAAGAAATCACGATACCCAAAGCTTCAGTCGGGCATTTGCCTTCAGCTACCAGAGTTGAGGATGCTAAATTTACGTCTTCATCCTAAACAAAATAGTTTTAAAATTAATTTTTTTATATTTTTATTCCTATATATTTTTTATATTAATTTATATATTGCATTTAAAGAACAATCTTTACTATCTATCTACATATCAGCATATTAATATTTTTAGATACAAATGTATGTTAGATAAATTACTAATATATGATATTAGTAAAGTATATTATATATAATCTATTATATATATTTTAGCAACGTGATAAAAAATTGATGAATTCAAACTTGTTCGAGCTTGTTACGCACTTTGAGGTGCCCATCAAGAGCGATACCACGTCGATCTTTATTGCTGCTGGCCAAAGGCACAAGATAAAATTGTTTCGTAAAGGATGCACCTGGCGTGATCGGGCAACCTTCATGAGTCTCCAAGCTAGCCACGTGTCGCGAAAATTGGGCGTTTACCATAGTTACCTCACAATGTTGAACCACGTACAGCTGCAAAAAAAAAACTCGACAAGCAGTGATTTTTTTGAAAATTTTATTTTATCTTAATTTTTAGAATATACTTTGATGTTCTTCACTGCCTTTCGCGAATTGTTTGTAATTGTGATGTTCGCCGCAACTTTCTCTCCGTGATAATAGATCTCTCTGTCCAGTGTGACTTCTAGATTTAGTTTACCCTGGGAAAAGGTGAATCCCTTCGAAACCAAAGAACTAGGAAGTCGGCGGCCTCGCGACAGAGGAGCGTACTGCAGCTTCTTGATAGCTAACGATACGGAAGATCTTTTGTGTCCCTGATAAAATAAAAGTTATTACAATTTTTTGAAATTTTATGTACATATTTCATGTTATCTATATATTATGTATGTATTTATTTTATATATTTATTATTTTTAAATTTTTTAATTTTTATGTATTTTCTTATCTTTTATTTCGTTACCTTGTCTTCTTCATTGTCGCCAACATATATTTTCAAGACATAGTCGACTCCTAAAGGTTTCCCTTGATCATCGTCGCCGGGCTGGAGAGTGATCGAGCAAGGAGCAGATTGTGGAAAATTGAACGTAAACGGAAATGCTGATCCAGTTGTGTCTGAACTCAAGCGCTTCAAGAGGCGATCCTGAATCGATGTAGTCTCCTGCTTTTCTTTCTTCTGTGGTACTATCTGATCACGACACAGTACCATCTCCTTGCTGAATTTGACTCCCATAACTTCGTCCTCTTCACGGCCATATCGGTAGGTTGTTGTGACCTAAGCGCAATATAACGTACAGTATCGTATATTAACAGAATTGTGCTGGACATTTCTCAAGAATCATCTGAGAACATTTTCTCAGGAACGCATAAAGATTCTTTAGGTTTTACCTACCTGACCAAAGACCTTGCGACCCTGAAGGTAATCATTCTCTACAACGATAACGCCGTCGATAGGATCAGTGTAATCTAAATGGTCGATAAAATCTCTCTTCCCCAGATATACCGTAACTTTGCCTAGTGAGATATTTTAACGTGACGTTATTAAAAGGAGCTTATTAAGAAAGATAAGTTGTTAAAGGAGCCTTCGTAGGGCTGAGCGTACTCACCATTAGGAGTAGTCTTCTTGAATACTTTAACGGCTACAACGAAGACTGAAAACAATAGAGGGAACATCTGGTTCTGGCTGTTCTTTTTTCTAAACGAACAAGTGATTTAGAAATTATTTCCCGTCCAGAAGTGACACTTCTTCGGTACTCGGCTCGAATCTTTTCATATAGTCTTGCCGGGGCTTCCCTCACCTCGAAGCCATACTAATAATACTACTAATGGAATTACTTGGTTATAAAATTGATTTAAGAGGATTGCAAATTATGTGCGACATGAAGAGAATCACCGTGTGCACTTTTTATCAATGAGTCATAAATATTCAAACATTACGATATACTTTGCAATATTCTTGTGCGTACCATTCGTAATAATTGTGTCTACAGAAAGACGATAACAATTTCACAGGGAAGAAAATAAGAGTTCCACACATTTTCAGTCTTAAGTTTATTTCCATAATGAATGTTTACACAATATAATACGGAGGTATTTTTTGCAGTTTAAATGAAATCCCTTAAATTTTTCAAATGATCACTTACGCTCGCACATGATTTTCCTTAATGATAAACGATTGCGAGTGCATCAAGTAGACATTACTTAGCGATAATAATTAAACCCGGTTATACTTCTTCATAATTTATTCCTTCTTTTTTTCCACATTCAATCGATGTAACATATATATACTTTTCTGTATATATGTGTGTGTGTGTGTGGGGTGTGTGTGTGTGGGCGTGAACACCATTGGTATATGATGTTCCCAAAAATATTGTGGTAACAGAGACACTTTCTTTCTTTTCTTTTCCGCAATATGAAAAAGGCAGTAGTAATTCGAATGCCCCTCGAAATCGTACGAGATAAAATCGCTTCTTCGACTATAGGCATACAATCGATCGAGGATCATTTTACATTGTGCTTACAAGAACTTCTGACAGACGTTCTTTCAACAATGTTCCACTTGGTGCTCTAAATGCTTTTTTTTAATACTTGGCGGAACAAAAATTTTCACGCTGAAACATAAAAAAAATGCACGCAGTTCACCAAGGCTCGCAGGATCTTAATCGAGTAAAAAAAAGGAAGAAAATATCGCGCACAGGACATGGTACTACAACATAATGAGAACTGCTACAAACTATAAAAAAAATTTTACGACGGCGATAACAGTAAATAATAACATAGTAATAGTAATAATCGTTACAAACATGTTTAATAATAGGCACAGTTAAAGAGTACGGTATATTTATATATTCATTACTCAGCACTTTTTTTTATTACTACAGAGAAATTCGTTGCTACCAGGGAACAGAAATGCTATGTGTGACGAGATTTTATGAAATCTTTATTCCAAATAGTTACGCTTCACAATGCCTTCGTACAATGCCTATTATAAATCTATAATATTATTCCTCGACACTTTTACACCTCTCATAACGTTTATATCTTAAATGAGATCTTTTCTTTTACAAGAATTTTTAATAAAATGAGTGAAAGAAAAAATACAAGAAATGCTCAATTTTATTGTTACTAATTTTCTTCTGTATATCCTATATAAAATAGAAAATTGTCTAAAGAAAAAAAAATCTTCGAATTCAATACGAGCGTAACTTGCAAATCAATCAAAACAAATTTGTTACTATTAATTTAACAAATTATACTAATGGATCCCTTCCTTATAGATTTTAGTTTATAAGTCATAGAATTATTTAATCTCTTAATTTACGCAATTATACATTAAATTCTAAACATTATCCCCACTTCTCGATGAGCAGTTAGGATTCAAAAAAAGGCAAACCTTTTATTCACGAATGCACATTGTTTCCCGCCTCGAAACTCGCAAGATACGTCTTACATGTGTGCAACAAGATGTTTAGAGCATTAGTTGCCCTATATACTTGAGCAATGTCTAAACTGTCTTAGCGTCTTGATAAACAAACGAAAAACTTATTGAAATACCTTATATAGTATTCGACACAATGTTTTTATCTGTACATGCACCAAATCTTTAAAATTTCCGTCGACGTTTTACAATATTGCCAAACAAGCAAAGAACAATATATCCGTATAAGTTGAAAAAAATAGCTCAGCTGTCTCTCATTTGCTCGCTCCTTTTCTTTCTTTCTCTCTCTCTCTCTCTCTCTCTCTCTCTCTATTTCTTTTTCTCTTAAATGGATATCAAGCTTTGTGTTATAAGCTTCGGAACGCTATCAGCGTTATTGCATTCGATCCTTATTTTATGTCTAATGAACGATAAAGATAGAATAATGCAATAGCGTTAATAGCGTGCTCCCGGAATACAGTGCAGTTTTGCACCATGTACACATATTGTATTTTAACCGTAATAATTGTACATACGTAATATTTGTACATAAGTAGAATCAGTTCCCTGATACCAGCGCACTTCTAATGTCGAACAGTACAAATATTGTTAGTCTCGAAAGTATACATAGTAAATTTTCGTAATATGTTTACAATTTATCGCAATTTTCTCTCTCTCTCTCACTCGCTCGTTCGCTCGCTTTCTACGAACTTACGTTACTAATTGTTTTTTCATTGTTTTTTCTTCTTCTTTCTCCCTACTCATCCTTTTTAGTCCTCTTTTCGAGTCTTCTGTCAGGTGCGAGTGCGTTTGGACATGATTCGCAATGATCGGATTTTTGAAGGTTGCTGATAGAATCATCCACCGTTTGTACTTAAGTTTTTTTTTACCCCAATGATCCTACTTAAGGAAAGTGGGTATCATTAAGAATGAGAAGAAGAAGAAGTCCTTTTTTCCTTTTTATTAGTCACTGTTGAAACCATGGTGTTTTTTTTTTTTTTTTTTTTTTAGAGGTGATTCCTCGAAACGAGGCAGCACTGTGGCCCTCGGCGCAAGCAAAATTTATTTCACACAGTAGAAATCTACAACACAACAAAACGTTTTAACAAATTTAGTAATGGATTTGTTGTTGGTGACTTATCTCATTAATTTGCTTCAGACTTTTCTTTAGAAAAGAAAAACGTGTTTACAAAACTTACCTAATATTCCTCACAGAAATGTCTTCTTATAAATAAGAATCCTTTCTTATGATAGATCTGAAAATACAAAAATGTACGATGTAATACTTATAAGAAGAACAAAAGAAATGTATGATTATATACATTATTCTTTAATACTCACAACTCGGTGCAGCCGAGTTTTCAAATCTTTTTTGTATCTGATCATATGTGAATTTGACAAAAGTGTCATACTGTTCGGCGAGCTTGAAATGTAAGATCTGATTGTACTCTTCTCGGATTTGCGTTTCTTGCTCCTTAAGCATTCGCTCGCAGATCAAGTTAACCTATGAAATCAATTTCATGGACATGCATACAAAACTAGAACTTCTATATCCCTATAATAATTGATGTTTACTTTAATAAAATAATCTCAAAATAAATGCAAAGTAGTACAATTAAACGGTAGAGAAGCGCCAAGGAACAGCAAGCCAAGAGTTAGAGCAGAAACTTAGTGCTTAAACAATAAGTTTTTGAAAGTACAATCACAACATCCTGTTATTTAATAAAAGATTATTAAAAGATTGTACCTGTCTAAATGTGAAAAGTGGTTTTTCCTTTCCGCTAGTGTTATGACTAAAGGGAGTTAAAGAAGAGCCAGATGGACTGGAAGGACTGGATGGTCCCTCCATATCTGATGACTCGCCACTGCTAGTCTGGGGATGAAAGTGCAATTGTTTACGTCGTTGCAATCTGCGGATTTCTTCTCTGATGTTAGCAGCCATCTTTTCTGTATAAGAAAATGAGCATTGTTAAAAATATATGTACACAGTATTGTTATGTATATTAAATATAAAATAATATACAACAAAGATAATCAACATAAACAGACAGTGTTTATTCAAATAAATATTGTATTTATACATTAGCATTATTTTCTCCTTTTTTAAAATAAAGACAACTATAACAAAATCTGTATAAAGAAATATTTAAATTTGAAAGTTAAAATATTACTTGAATAAATAATTTGGTATAGATTAAAATAACAGAAGTTTCTATTAGAGCTCAAAAGCTCATTCATTCATTCCTTTCAACTTCCTTATTTAATTTATATTAAAAAATTTATATTTAAAAATTACACAATCAGAATTATAATACTATGCATATAAATTCTGAATACATGAAGAATCATGTATATGAAAAATGTGTAATTACAAAATAAAATTGTAAGATATTTGAATCTCTTTCAAATATTTAAATGTAATCTTTGACAGATATATATATTTAATTAGATTTAATTTGTTAATCAAATAAAATAACTATAAATTTGTTATATTCAGTAGAATTTTTTTATTAAATGTTATATAATATTATTAAACTGTTTATCTTTTCTTTGTTTCTATTAAAGAAACAGAAGAGATAAACAATATAAGGAATAATCAACAAAATAAATTTTGTATTATATCAATATAAAGTATTCATATATATAATATATAATAAATATAAGATAAAATATTACACACGTATTATTCAAGTATACGAGATGCTATATAATGGTGTAAAATCTGAAGTGTGAGTCAATTATACATGTGTGTACCTATATCTACATCCCCCCCTCTCTCTGTGTGCGCGCGCGCGTGTATATACGTATATAAGTACACACTTATAAGTTTTTTTCTAATAACTTGTACATTGGTCGGACTAGTTATCATTTCCTTCTCAATTTACTGTATCTGCTCGTTTCGTGAAGTAACTTATATATCATTTCTGATTCTAACGACTTTATTCATCTTCTATTTTTTGTTTTCTGTCGATTTGTTCCACAGGTTTAACCCTTTAGCCTGCGGCATATTCGGACAATACTCTATATTGCTTTAAATATACTCTAATCATTCAATCATGCCTCTCCGGCATTCCTGATGACAAGACGGACGTCAGCGATAAACTCGCCTTCAAAAATGAAACATCACTTTCGGTATATATATCAAAAGCGACTATATGCGTGCATAATCGCGGTCTTGTCGCGCGCGTGCATGAAAGGTAGAGAACACGTCTTCCCGGACGTGCGTCTTCGCGGCACGGAAAAAAGAAAAAAGGGGCGAAAACCCGAATCCCTGAGCGTGTCCGTTACTACATTACCATATGATTTACGCGTGCCCCCTCCCCCCCCCCCCATCCTTGCCGGAGTATGGACTCTGCGAATACGGGTTTTAAATCGCTAGAGCTTAGCCGCCCCTCTCGCCACCCTTCACGCCCCTTCACGATTATTCTCTTCGTGCGCAATGAAGACGAATATGCGCACAAGAGAGAGAGAGAGAGAGAGAGAGAGAGAGAGAGAGAGACGAAGCGAGGAGAGAGAAAGAGAGAGAGAAAGAGAGAGAACAAGAAAACGACCCAGCAGCAAGGAAAGGGAAGGGGAGAGAAGAGCGAGAGAGATAAACTTAGAGAAATATGACGGGTGCGACGGAGAGCGAGAGAAAAAATGGCCGTAGTCTGCGGTGTAATTACCAGGCGTCAATTTGTTGGCTATCTCGCCGAACGGCGACGGTTTCTGCGGCAGCGGTCCACCGCGTGGCGACGATGCGGATGCACCGGGCGAAGCGCACGACATCGGCATGCACCTCCGTCGCTTGCTGGGCCGGCCGTGGCTGTGCACCGGGTCGAACTCCAAGGACCTCTTGAGCGTGGCGCACGCCATGGTGCTACTGCTGTCGGTGGTGGCGCGGCGTTCTCGGGCTTACCGTGCGTCTCGTCGTGTGCGACTGACACCCAGTCGGCAGTCGCACGGACCGCGGCCCCCCTCCAGGGAGGGGTAGGGGAGGGAGAGAGAGAGAGAGAGAGAGAAGGGCGGGGCACGGGGACCGACGGTAGATTACGGGCGATCCAAGTGCAGGGGAGAGACGGTAGCAACGCGTCTCGCGTGATATAACACGATCTGGGATCCTGGGTGATCAGAGGCGTGAACGGAACGCGGCCGAGGATTCTCGCAGCTTCTTCTCGCAATCTGCCAGCTTGCTCGACCCGAGAGTCGAGAGACGTAGGGATGGTCGGACGGACTCGTAGGCGGGCGCGCGCGCGCGCGCATCGGGCCAACGCGCAGCTTCCACCGACAAAACAAACACTGCGCTCGCTCTGGCTCGCTCGACCGCGGCAAAATGGCCGCCACTCACTCGATCGCCCTCTCGCTTCTCTTGTTCTCGCCGACTGGCCGCGCCGACGACACACACGCCATCCCGGCCGTCCGTGTTGCTACTGCTGCTCGCGGCGCCCTCCTCTCCCGACACACATGCAAATACCAACGATGGAGGACATTCGCTGTTTCGACATCCAATGGGAGAACGTGTTTCTTAGGGACTTTTTCCAGATGGAAATCTTTCTCAGAACTTGGACAAGTTAAATCATTTCATATATATGAAAACATTTTTTTAAATAAGATATTTATATTAAAAAATCTTAGAAACTTTCTAAAAAAAACATATTATATCGAAGCATATTATACTACTATCGATGATAATGAGTCTAAACTGTGCAATTAAAAAAATATAAAATTCTCACGAACATTCTTAATATCTAATATTCTTCCGTTACTGTAAGAAATTGATCAATTATATTCATTTTTTTTTTACATTTAACTGGGATTTATCAATTTCTTACGGATTAAAGTTTATTACACTTATTGTAAATCCGGCTTACTGTCGCATTGACTGTGGTCGGTATTCATAGTCGAATCTTATTTTAAGATCGTCTCAAGTAATGTCTTAAGATGCTAATACGGCTCTGTGATTGGTTGATGGCATCTTAAGGCTGTACTTAAGATGATCTTAAATATAAGAATCGACTATGAATACCGGCCTGTGTCTATCTATGCAAGTTCTATGGTAGACGCACACACAAAGAGACATGCGATTGGTACACGTGCGCGCCTGCGCCGTAGTGCACACAACATATGGGATCATGGATCGGGTGTCGGAGTCCATCGGGGGGTGCAAAAACCACTACTCCGCCGACTCCGGACAGTCCGCACACCGATGATATCGATACTTACGCGGGTCTCGGGTCTCGGGATCGACTGTTGAGCGTTGATCTTACGTGCGCGAACGCGTCAATTCGCGAGCGGGCGAGTACGGCGCGGCGATGTCGCAGTGAGCGCACGGTCGCGTTTTCGAGGACACCTCGGGGACGAGATCTCGTCGACCCGGGTAAGACGGACGTTCGTGCATGCATGCGTACGTACAAGCGTGCATGCATGCATGCGTGCGTACGTGCGTGCATGCGAGCGAGCCTCGTCTCTCTCTTTCTCTCTCTCATTCCCTTTCTCTTTCTCTTTCACCTCCCGTCACCTCGCACCTGCTTTGGGGTGGACGACGCGACGTCGCCGTCGTACCGTACCTACATCGAGTCGTGTCGCGTCGCGTCGCTCGGCGGCGGATTACGTAGGTTATGAAAAAATCGTGCGATCCCTGGATAAGCGCAAGCAACGTGTCGTCGTCGGGGTGTCTGACGAAAACGAGGCGTAATCGCGCGACCAGCCTCGGGGACGACAGTATACTAAACTTCTCCTACATGAAGGAGCAGGATATACCCGAGTACCTGGAGGGCTGTGGCCTGTCGGCCTGTACAGCCAGCACGGCCAGCAGCGACATATCCGAAGAGATGGTTCTCCAGGAGATGCGCGTCAACAACAAGAAAAAGTTCTCCACCGCGTCGTCCGCCTCCATCGGCAGCAGCAGCAGCCTAGTCGACTCCAAGAAGATCGTTATGGTAAAGCATCCAGACTCGAACAAGGCGAAACCCACCACCAAGAGGAGCAAGCCGATTCAGGCGGAGCTGGATGTAGGAAAGGAGTTCATCCGATGCCGGGAGGACTGCGTCAAGCGGTTAGACCTGAGCAAGGCCAGTATCACGATTTTGCCTAGTTCGGTGAAGGAGCTCAAGCATCTGCGGGAGTTCTATCTTTATGGTAATAAGCTAGTGACCCTGCCACCCGAGATCGGCTGCCTGTCGAATCTGGAAACGTTGGCGCTGAGCGAGAACGCGCTCACCAGCTTGCCCAACACCCTGGAGAACCTCAAGGTGCTGCGAGTGCTGGATCTAAGGCACAACAAGCTCACCGAGATCCCGGACGTGGTATACAAGCTCACGTCGCTCACCACGCTGTACCTGCGCTTTAACCGCGTCAGGTACGTCAGCGACAGCATATGTAACCTGACCAATCTTACCATGCTGAGCTTCCGGGAGAACAAGATCAAGGAGCTACCCGCGGGTATCGGCGAACTGGTCAATCTCGTCACTTTCGACGTCTCGCACAATCACCTGGAGCACTTGCCCATGGAGATCGGCAAGTGTGTGCAGCTATCCAGCCTGGACGTGCAGCACAACGAGCTGCTCGATCTGCCGGACACGATCGGCAATCTGGTGGCGCTCACGCGACTCGGCCTCCGATACAACAGACTGACCAACATCCCAAAGACGTTAGCAAACTGCAAGATGATGGATGAGTTTAGCGTGGAAGGCAATCAGGTGTCTCATCTGCCAGACGGTCTGCTGGCGAGTCTCTCGTGTCTCACGACGATTACGCTGTCCAGGAATAACTTCACCTCGTATCCGGCGGGCGGCCCGGCCCAATTCGTCAATGCCTACTCCATCAACGTGGAGCACAATCAGATCGACAAGATACCCTATGGCATCTTCTCACGGTCCAAAAATCTCACGAAGCTAAACATGAAGGAGAACCTGCTGAACGCCCTGCCGCTGGACATCGGCTCGTGGACAACGATGGTCGAACTAAATCTCGGAACGAATCAGCTGATGAAGCTCCCGGATGACATACAGTGCTTGCAAAGCCTGGAAGTGCTGATACTTTCCAACAATTTGCTGAAACGTATCCCAAGCACTATAGTGAATCTCCACAAGCTGCGGGTTTTGGACCTGGAAGAGAACCGCGTTGATATGTTGCCGAATGACATCGGCCTGATGACCGAGCTACAGAAGCTGATTTTGCAGTCGAATCAGATCACCGTGCTGCCCCGCTCGATCGGCCACCTGAAGAATCTCACGTATTTAAGCGTGGGCGAGAACAATCTGAGTTGTTTGCCGGAGGAAATTGGCACCCTGGATAGCCTGGAGTCGCTCTACCTCAACGACAACCCGAGCCTGCACAATCTACCGTTCGAACTGGCGTTGTGCAAGAATCTCGGTATTATGTCAATTGAGAATTGTCCACTGTCACATATACCAGCGGAAATCGTGGCCGGTGGCCCGTCACTGGTCGTTCAATTTCTCAAGATGCAAGGTCCATATCGACCACTATAATTATTTTTAAAGTTGCGTGTTTTATATACAGTCCAGAGTCACATGGATGTCGATTCTTAATCAGACAGAAAGAGAAAAATAGAAAGGAGGGAAAGAAAAAAAATGTTAATAAGAAATTGTTGTCGACAAGAAAATTATATTTATAGTGACGACATACATGTCGTTATCATGACACATGTATGTCGATTTAAATTCTCATTTTAATGATCTCATTTTAAGGAAATAATATAAACGCTATGTAAAATAAACTACACAAATCACTTTGATATTATAAGGAAAATATCTTTTTCCAAACGCAAGAAGACGAAATAACGTATAACGTATAAAGTTAAGTAAGAATTTCTTTGTGAACGAGAAGAATATGTAGAGTAATTCATATGCAAGCGAAACATTTTAGATATCACGATAAATGACAATTTTATTAAATTATAACTTTATTAATTGTAAATTTGTACAAAGATATAAAGCATTTTTGTCTTTTTTTTTAATTTTACATTTGCACTTTTGCTTTACATTGTTTTATTAAAAGATAATTTGATGCAGATAGTATTATTAAAGAAATACTAAAATTATGTATTTTATAGAATGCAATAAGTTGTTTTAATTTTTTACGTGCATGAATCAACTCTACTTTATATATTAACGTATTAAGTTTATTTAAAATATTAAGTTAACGCTTGTTAAACATTTGATTCATATTGCATTTTTATTGCTAGTAATCGGTTTAATACTTAAAACATTTTCGAGTTTTAACTTTTGATCGTAGATTAATTATTTTACTAATACATAGAGAAAGTATTTTACGAAACAGATTATAAAAGATATTTTAATGCGTCTAATGCAATTATTTTTAAAACTTCGTAGAGAGATAACGATTTACTTTTATATTCTACATTTATTGAAAAAGTTAAATTTAGAAATATTTTAACGTCTTTACAAACAACAAACGCGCAACAGAACAAGGGAATAAAATAAACGTCCTATCATACAAAGAAGTAAGATAAGATCTTTAATTTATAAATGATAAAGAAACGTTAAGAATCGGCATCAGTGACACTTTGCTATATTAAAAGGTTGAAATTTCGTACATAGATAAAAAGAAAGCTATTTTATTAAAATATTTAAATTGGAAATTGAAAATACGCGAGAGCATACGAGGCGGACGATACACGATAAATTTTCACACGCACATTTTCATTGATATCGTATACGGGATACGTTGTTTCTCATTTGTTCGTCAATGCATGTTACCTTATAAGATACAAGTACACTATGAGTGTAAGATCTTCCAGGGGAAATCATTTTTCTGAAACATAAAACTATATATAGCTCTATTTATATGATTCAGCAGTTAGTATTAAATGAAATGAAGACTACACTGATATGCCTGCGAAAGTAAGGATTTATGTAAAGAAAGAAAAAAAGAAAGAAATCATAATGATGACTTCTACGCGCATAATACGATACGATATATCGTATTGAAATTCAAGATTTATCACATAATTTGCAGTATAACGAACAACGATTATGCGTTTCGTCGAGATTCACAGAGTGATTATAAGGCGAACTCTATGTGCAATTATATTTCTATATAAAATAGTGCAAGATTTCTCATGGTTAATTCGCATCTCTCTCTCTCTCTCTCTCTCTCTCTCTGTTTAAATTAGATAAATATAATGAATATGTGTATTAAGAAAAAAGGGAGAATATCCGAGCGCAAGATGAGTTTTACTCTCTAAATCACAATCAAAACTCAACAAAATCAGTGGAAATACACTGACTTTCAGTGATATACATATAATTCTTTACTGATTATCAATCAGTGAAATAAATATACTGATCTTTCAGTGACTATACACTAATTCTCAAGTGAAAATTACTGAATGAAAGTGAATATTCACTGATTATCACAGTTATAAGTATGCCACTGCGAATCAGTGAATAACACTGATTAAGATTTAGAGAGTACGGTTTATAGACCGTCAGAGAAATTTTTGAAGGGACAAAATGGTATTAGATGAGGAAATGATGACGATGAGGGTATCCTGTAATTGTACAAAATAATACGGAAATAATACGCGGATCTTATTCCATTTGGTTTATTTTGGCAATTAAAGCAACGAAGTCTGTTTCAGGACTGTGCTTTCATTAGATTAAAGAGATTGCGCTGCCAAGTGTAAGCATTAAGAAAAGAATGAAGAAGAAGAGGAAGACGTTGAGCATTTTATTGAGATTACATTTTGCTAAGCTTTTCCATAAAGCGATCGTAATGTTGCGGCTACATTTCATCTGTTTCTCTTCTTTCTTCCCCTGCCTCCACTCCCTCTTTCTCATCAACGTTGTTATTCCGCTTTTGTCTTTACACAAAAAGCTAGTGCCAATGTAACTATAAAGTTTCATGTATTATATATAATAATATCTGTGAATATTTGTATTGCGCGTTATGCTATTAATTCTAAATAAGTATTATCGTATGTGTATGTCATAAATAAGTTCGCATTTAACAATGTGCCTATAGATCTTACGAGTCTTGAGTCCTTCTAAGATCTTTACGGCTCATAGATTTCTTCATTCTGAACGGTCCTTTCACTTGTGTACATGTTACTAAAACTGTATTTCTCTATTTACGTTAAATGGCTGTTGTACCGTGCGTCATAACTTGCAACTGTAATTAGCTAATTTGTCCATCATTTTCAACGTCTTGTGACTTACTTAAATGTCGTGTCTCCGCTGTTATCGCACATTTAACACTATTCGCGTCCGTGTTTAATTTAATTGAATTCATTAAATTTAATTAGAAATTAACACACTTCTTCGGTAACAGGAGAGTTTTATTTAGTATTAAATATACGAACGTAATTGAGATTATCACATGCTTTATAATGACTTTGTTGAAAAGTGAACCATAATAATTTACGTTTTAATATGTGTTCAATTGTAAATCAAGAATTATAACGTGATCATCTTTCGTATTAACGCGCGATATGCGAGAATACATTCACCGAGGATGATTTGCGAAATTAAAAACGGCTTGCGATGTACGTCATTTAGTACTGTTTGCAAATGCTAAATTAATTATTTAGTGGCCGCCAACATATCAATTATTGATCATTCTAATAGTTGACTAACATTTCGTACTGGTTAAAAACCACCGCGTACCGTAAGTTGAGAGTATTAATTCCGCGAGGAAAAGGAGGCATCTGCCGTGTCAGAGTAATCTCCATTGTCCGCAAATAGACAATAGGTGTATCTTGTATAAAAGAAATTGCAACTACTATGGCTGTGTGATAAAAATTTGTATTCAAGTGCTGCAATTGTCCCTATATATCAATTAATAGTCGTTATCGCGTGTTTCTCTTTTCCTTTTGCTCTGTAAATCATAAATTTTAACTGCTCCTATTTTTCCATTATGCAATAGCTCTAGCTACGAAGGGACATCTTTGATGTTTATCGAAAAAGCCTCTCGATAAATCAATTTTACGATTATATATGTAATGCCTGATTTTTTTCTTGACGTAACAAAATTTGATGTTTGATATTGTAATTTGATAATTTACCAATTCTGTCATTAAATAACGTTTCGCGATCTAGTAATTATATAAAACTATTAATTATATAAATATTGATATTATATCCATTTGTTATTGTACAAATTGTGAATCGTGTGCACGAGAATGACTCTTGCATGAATTTGAAGAAATAAAACTTAGCAAATTCTCCGTTAAAAGTCGAAGTTAAATATTCACGCTGAGGTTTAATGCGTTTACAATTTTTGTTTTTACATATAAGTACATACACTTTACATGTACCTATTTATACGATACGATATTTATGTTTTCCTGAAAGAGCGGAGTACGCACCTCGCAAGGATCGCGAATGAGATTCATCTCTTGGCTTCCTGTTTTAAAGTAAGAATCTTTATCGCTGAAAGGTCATTGTGATCGCATGATGTAAAATACATTAATTTGCAAGTTCTTCTCCATTAGCTTGTACATTATACGAGGGCGTTTCGACATGGTCAGACTAGCGAGTTAAAAGTTAAGAGAGATTAGTGATGAACGATATTGAAGAGATTCATTCTCGTTTATAAAAACTTTGTAATCGGTTACGAGCAAATACGTTACGGGGGAGAAGACATATTGTGCAAAATTTAATCAGTACAATTTAAAAGAGCACGCCGTTGTGCGAGCATTGCGAAGGTTCTTGCTAATTAATGAGTATGTCAGGTATTTTAAGTCTGAAAGTGAAAACTTCTTTCATTGTATTATATAGGATAAAGGTTACGATATAATGGTCGCCATGAGCTCCCACTTACGCGAACTATTAATAGTGAAATGCGTCTTATCGAAGACGTAAGCGGTTCGTCGATATTAGAGAAAAGATTTTCTTTTTTTAAAAGTGTGACGTAATTTACTCGACGTTATGTAATGTTATATATAGAACCGGTGTGCATTACGTCTACGAATGGGAAATCTTTGAATTTTATTAGTAATATAGTTTTGTATATCTATTGCTTTTTTTTAATTCTACATGTTATCTACAATTACAAGAATGTATGTTAGTGCTTTTGTAATATTTTTTTATATTTTATTTCTATTATTATCTTGTTTAATATTGCAAAATATTAAATGAGAGAGTTAAATAAAAATGTCAAATCACGTAATATCGATGCATATATGTATATTTTAATTTACAGACATATATGTGCATATAAATTAAAATATACAAATTAAAAATAAATTGAAATAAATTAAATTTAAAAAATTCTAAAAAAGATTGTGCGTTCTCTCACAATAAGTTAACAAACAAGATCTCGAAAAAATTTAATGTAATAGAAAAGTACATAGAACATTAGCATGTTCTACGAATAAAGGCTGCAATTTTAAAGGATACATTAATTAGATTGATTAATGTTAATATTTTTTACGATATTATCTGAACAACGTGACGGTGGCGACCGTTTGACAAATTAGTTTTTAGATATTGTAATGAAAGTCTTCGCATGTGGAAAACTCATCAAAGCCATTCACATGTAAGTTGCCAAGATCGTCGATGCGGTACGATCCAACTGTTAAACAGTTAAAAAAAAGGAAAATAAACAAAAACCGACCGATAAACATATATAGTCCACGTGGTTTGCAAGCGAAATTCACGGTGACTGTTTGCAAACGCCCAGTATACTATTCCGAGAAAATGAACGCTTGTCGAATAGTCTATTGCGCAACACACGATATATTGTGTTAATTGTGTATAATTCCAAGAATGTAATATTAAATGTAATTTCAATGTACATTGCGCGATTATACTCCGGATGCTGTATAAATATTTCTAAATACGCAAATATATTATAAAATATTTTCCCGAAATTTACACACTCATTTCTCCGTTTCTTTTTTACACAATCTCTCTTTGATTCTCCTGACAAAGGTTCTGTAAAACTTTGTGTTTTGTTATTTTAAGTTATTTATTCCTTAGTTATTCGATTCCTTACGATATAAACATATTTAAGATAATTAAAACAATTTTCTCATTATAACATGGTTAAAAAAAAATTAATTTATCTGTAAAAATTAAAATTCTTAATCATCTTCAAATTATGAACTTTAAAAAATTGTGAATATATCACATATATTTATAATCCTTACTAATAATTATTACTTGTAGCCATGATACTGTTGAAACCTGATGGAAATCTCACTGCGTTTCTTGAAAGTAAAACTTTTGAACTTCGTGTTATTCGGGAACTGCAATTCGTCATTAAAATGCACATTATTGTTGCCATATATATACATATAATACCAATAGTGAAAATCATTTCATACTTCTGCAGATTCGTTTATAATCATTGTACTCGTAGTAAATATAATACTCTTCTCGAGGGATAATTGAGGATAATTCTTAGGAGTCGTAAATATTAATTTCTTTCTAATATCAGACTTATTATTCTTCATAACAATTGATTTTTCCTTAGCTGTAAGATTTGATTTGTCGTTCTTCAGATGTTCTGCAGAACAAGTACGAGATTTGCTTGATATTGCAAAAATTAATGGAACGATATTCTAATAAAAATGAACACTGAAGAAACTTGCTTAAACAGATTTAAAAACAGTCTATTGTCAAAATTATAGAGTAATCTCGTACTTGCACGACCTGGATCATTTTTATGTCGTTTCATTTTATTTCTATTATTATTAGGAACCACTTCGTCGTATATCGGCATCGATATCGTTTCGAGTTTGCAGGGAGTTTCTGACGGGCATATCAACCTAGAATTAAGAATTGACAATTTATCGCGCGAAATTATTATACATAAATTGTTTTATATTGCTGTATAATATACATGTTATACACGTACTTTAATAATTCCGTAACATCATCCGAGATCTGTTGCAAATTTCGTAATTTTGTTAAACCGTTCTCCACTTCTCGTTTGACTTGGTTCCTTCCTTGGTTAAGATGAGCCATTTCCGCTTTGATGGCATCGATTTCGTTTGTGAGATCGATCAGCTCGGAACTTCTTTCTATATTTAATGAAATTACGGTTCAGTTTAACGCGCGAATGAAAGAAGCCCGACCCTTGAAGGATGACCTCGACCGTACTCTAATTAATTTAATCAGCAATTAACTTAATTAATGGCATATAATATTATTTCATTAACATAAAAATACATTAATTTTTTATTATTTATTATAAATATATTAATCTTCTATTATCATAAATTTATTATTATATTAATACATTATATTATTATTATTAATACATTAATTATATATAATAAATCAAATATTAATTTTAATACATATATTTTAAAAAAACTGCCAATTTAATTTCTGATTAACTTAGTCATTGGCTATCAAGTAGCTGATTACTTTAATTAGTCATTAGTTCATGGTTGTCTTATTTCGCTAAAATGTATATAGAATTATTAATTTTTTTATGGTTTAAAATACATGAAAAAAATTAGACTAAACTGAATTATGCAGTCAGAAATTTTATTCTAAGCGATTCGGCCAGTTGAAATAATTGTTCATTAAATTAATCGGAATTTAGCCAAGTTGTAAATTTTTATTCTTTTGTATATTACCATTTTTACAATCCCTCCGTCGCTTCGTATCCGTAATAAAAGGATGATATTGGAAGATAGTACTGAAATCGTATTTGTGCGAAAATTGCCATATTTGTTCGCATAATGAGTTCTCCAGCGACCACACTTGATAATTTAATTTCTCCTGCATGAAAGACAAAAAATATCTATCGCATTTAATGCAAAATTCATACGCAATTGTCACGATTCAGCGATGTAATTATATTTCAATGACTTGTTCACTATTTATAGGTAAAAATCAATATTTAAATTTATACAACTTAAATTTATATTTAAGTTTATACTTAAATTATACATTATTTTTTATAAATTGACATACTTAATAATTTTTCGAAATTTATTAAAAGAATTTAAAATATTTAGTTTAAATCCTTATTACCAGCTCTCGTTTCTCTTCCTCCAGGATCTTTTCCTTCTCCAGAAAGCTATCTCTGTACATATCTACTGCGTCTTTTATGACTCTCAATTCTACACTTTTATCCCCGTATGCAAGCAGAAACAGATCAGGGGCAGAGCTTTTCGAATTGTTTGTGCAAACGGTATTCCTGGCGTCAATCATCCTTGTCATTTGTCACATTAAAGTAGTATGGAATAATCGAAAATTATGATCGCAACGAAATTACACTTTCAACTACAAAGCGTTCTAATGATATGAGCGGGTTCGTCGGGATTGAATCTCCGCGGAATATCACCGAACAATCGATCGATCTTTCGACCAATAAAGCGTGCGATTCGCACTAGTCGATTCGGACAACGGCCGTCGCGCTCCACTCCGCGACGCGTATTGTAAACTGCACCTGTTCGCCGAACATCGCGATCCCTGGCGATCCCTCGGCATGTAAACAAAGTTCAAAACACGGAACCGCACGCGAGGCGTGAGATCGGGGAAACGTGATTGCGATCAAGTCGTCTCTCACGGGGCGTGCGAATCATTTACGGACGGGCGAATTATCGGAGGTTATACACGCAGGTCGAACTCTCCATGAACTCGAACGGGCTAAAGCTGCTGAAGAAGGCGTAAGTTTTTTTTTCCTCCCGATGTGTTCTCGCGAGATCGGAGGTTCGGAATGGATTTCGCGAGAACCTTGAGATTTTCAATTGCATCGGCGGCGATCTGGTACGATACGCCGGAGACGAACGAGCGTATCGTCATAGCGTCTCTTCTTACTTCTCCCTTTGTTCGTTTACAGGGATCCGTATCCTACGCAGGGGGTGCGTTGCCAGAAGTGTTTAGAGATGGGACACTGGAGTTACGAGTGCAAAGGCAAGAGGAAGTACCTACATAGATCCTCCCGTACCTCGCAGCTGAAGAAGGCCCTGCAGAAGCAAGAGGATGGTGATAAGTATGTTATTTGAGTCCCTTTATTGCGTATGCGGGATGTTTTTTATCAAGTAACTTTGACATATCAAAGATGTTTTATTTAGTAAATTAAATTATTTTAGACTATAATACTTGTCTTCATAAAGATATATGTATATAAGCACATAGAGAATGAGATATTAGATGCTTTTGAAAATGTGATCTCGAAATATCTTAAGATTTGCTTATGCTACATAATTTACTTTTTATCTTTTTCTAATTTTTAATAGAAATTAAAGTTAATTTATGTTGGCATAAACAGACCTAAGTCTGGATGAATTCAGTGAATCTTAATTGTTATTTTATTTTACAGTCAAGAGCAAAATAAGAAATCAAAGAACCATCATATCAAAAAGAAAATAAAGAAGGAAGAATCCAGCAGTTCGAGCGAGTTAAGCAGCAAAAATTCCAGCTCTAGTGGCAGTAGTAGCAGCAGTTCCTCATCGGATAGTGAATCGGATTCTAGCGACAGTGTGTCTAGCAGCAGTAGTAACAGTAGTAGCAGTAGTAGTAATAGTAGTAGTAGCAGCAGTAGCAGTAGTCACGGTTCTTATCAAGACAAATAACACAAATTATGAAGCAAAAAGATTTTTTCTTAATTGACCCATTTCATCTTTGACAAAATGATCATTGTTCTAACTGCACAATATCATTTTGCCTTTGAGTAGATACACAAAAAAAAGGAAAAGCAAGCTGAAATGTGAAGTAGAATATTTGTGAAAAAAATTTTCTCGTATAAGATGTGTAATTTGTTTACAGATATTTTTACCTTAATGTAGATATGAAATGTATATGCTTGAAATGCAAATTTTGATGAATATTTTTTAAATTTTATAACCTAATTACGTTAATAATTTTGTTATGTTTCTTGTATTCAATTTTTATAAGATATATATGGTACATATACACACACAAAATTTATACGAAACCATTTTTCTCACATTATTTTGCGCGAATCTGCATCAATAGCAATTATATTGTTTCTTTCATAAAGATATTTGATATTAAATGTGTAAATGTGAAAATCAATTGCAAGTATTGTATAGAAATTGATATTTAAGGGTGTTCCAAAGTTCACTGCCAGTATTGAAGGTTTATGGTTCATGTTATGTATATCATAGATCTTCAATCTTGACAGTAATTTTGGAACACAGCTTAAATGTGACGCATTTTATTTTTGGTACGCACATATATATAGATATATGAAACAATAACTGATATACTAGAAATGTAATATATTTAATGACAACATCGCATTGATTATATTTGTATAACAGTATTCAACAATTGATAAAGTGATGTTGACGAGCATTGTCATACGTTACAACGCCAATGTGTCGATATAAAAATTTTTGGGATAGAAAAAAAAAACACTTTTATTACATATAATTCAAATACATGTACAAAAATATAAAATATGTCGCTTTTCTTCGGATTAATCCTCGATACCTTCGGGCAGAGTCTGCACTATCACTTTCCTTCTCGGCTCGTAAACAAAATTATTTGTCTTAAATATGTCACTCTCGTAAAATGAATGCAGATTGTGTATGTCAATTTGCTTTGCCTGCAATCATAAAACACTAATATGTACTCAGTAATGATACGTGTTTTATTTCCCTACAGAAACGTTAAATGAATGAAAGAGTGTCATATGAACATTTGGATAATGTAAGATTTTTATGCAAGATATTTTTTTTTAATTAATTAGGATAAGATAAAGTTTTTTATCAATAATTTTAACGAATTTTTAACTTTATGCTTCGTTTTATTTTTAAACATTAAATTTAATCGTTGTATTACCCGTTCCAATAAATCCTTTTCCGAGATCTCAACGGTGGTTATACGTCCGCCATGCAAAGCTTTTTGAAATGCCAGAGTATCTAAAGTGATTTGTCTTAGTATGTAGTAAAGGAGTTCGCTGTGATCTTTCTTATACGATAGATATTTCTGGAATGTCTGTAACGAGAGATGTGTGTTAAGTTCAGTCTTTAAGATTAAAAGCAAAAAATAAACATAGATTAAAAGAGCAAATAGAAGTAAAGAAATACCTGACGCATAGATTTCATAACGGAGTATTTTTGCGTTTCGACGAAACTGTCGAGAACTATTCTGATAGCTAAATTCATGTCGCTCTCCTGAACGTGATCTCTCAGATGCATCTTGGCACTAGCCTCTGACATGCGAATGATGCTCTCTATGTGGCGCACAGTAATCGGCAAACTTCCAGTCGCCTAAATTAGTAATGTAAAAAAAACTATTGCAAAAGTATTGAAATTTTTTGCATTTAAAAGTATTTAATATTTTCTTATCGAATTTTCTCCAAAAATATATGTAAATAGGTGATAGATTTTTTGTTTTACTCACCAAGCTTTCCTGTCTCAACTGGCTATACAGTTTCGCCACTTTGTCCTGATCGATGTTGGCCAATTTTGGATGTACGTTCTGTTTTGCGTAGACAATGTATTTCTTAAGAAGATCTTGTGGAATGCAGAGATCCCGCGTAGCAGGATCCAACACCACGGCCTGCGTTCTCTCTGTTCTTTCCGTACTATCTGTTGGATGATGCTTGATGTGCGAATTTACGACAAACTTAGCAAGATGGCGATCCTGCATAGGATCGATCTCGTCTTTAACTATGCATAATACGTCAAATCGCGAGAGAATCGGTTCTGAAAGATCCACCTGTATGCAATTTAATATTTAATATATACATATAATTATAATTTGTTTTGACACAATTCAATTTTTAGGAAAAATTGGAAAATTGTATATATTTTATATATTATAATTTCATTTACGAGTCATAGTTTTGTGCAAACGCAAATTTAAAACATTTTAAAAATACATACATTTTCCGAAAAGGTCATACTAGGATCGTATCGACCACCGATAGGATTAGATGCGGCTATCACTGCGCATCTGGCATGAAGAGATGTAACAATACCAGCTTTTGAAATAGAAATACTCTGTTGCTCCATAGCTTCATGGATAGATGTTCTGTCTTGATCATTCATCTAGAAAAAAATAAAAATTATGTTATAAATTATACATATATAAATATTAATCATATAAAAATACAATATTTATATAGATATTTATGGCATTATCAAAATGTGTCATCATATAAACATGTTCGTACTTTGTCGAATTCATCGATGAGGCATATTCCATGATCGGCGAGGACTAAAGCCCCAGCTTCCAAGGTCCATTCTCTACTTATAGGTGATCTCCTAACGTAAGCAGTTAAACCAACGGCTGAAGCACCCTGACCTGTAGTAAAGACAACTCTCGGTGCCACTTTTTCCACGTACTTCAAAAACTGCGATTTAGCTGTACCAGGATCTCCGCACAGTAACACATTTATATCACCGCGAACCTTGTGCTTGTTGCCTGCGTGTCGTATTATAATGCAAATAATAGTAGAGAGAATAGTAGTGTAGATTGTCAAGATAATTCGAAGAAATAATTACCAGGGTTCTTCGGCTCGCCACCAAATATCGCCAGCGCTAAGGCTCTTTTGATGTTTTCATGACCATAAATCGAAGGCGCGATACTCGCGACTATACGGTCCGCGATGCGTTGATCTTTACTGAGAGAGAGTATACTTGAGATGTCTTCTTCCGTTAAAGAGTCCACGATTTCTTTTGAATCTTTGACAAATAAGTGATTGGCTAATAATACTGTGGAGAATACTGGGAAACCCTGTAATATGGAAAAAAATAGATAAAAATATTATTCCTGCAAGAGAATTACTCTTGTGAGTTACATACTGTGCAATAGATCTAAAAATATGATAAATGCAAATAGATGTACTTATTTAAAAGAAATTAATCTTACCTGTTCAGTATTCAAAGAACCGTCATAATTATTGGTATAAATAGCTGTAACATCTATCTCGTCGCCTGGTTTACAACGATCACAAAGATCAGACAAAAGAATGCAATCTTTGCTGCGTGGTATTCTGCCAGCGGGTATTCTACCCGGAGATTCTTGTATTGTTATCTTTTGATAGTTTCTGTATATGGTTTGCTCCATATTGATCTGAAACAGGCATACTGTACACAAATAATCATGTTTATATAATTAGATGTAACATTAAACTGTTCCTCCTACCGTAAATGGACCGACACTTTGACACTCCGGACAAGATCCTGGCTTGACTTCTGTATTTTGAGATTGAACAAACGGTCCAAGAACGTAATTGCATTTTGTACAGTCGTACTTTACCACCGATAATTGTGGCAAAACACCCGTAGTCGCTGTTACAACTCCAAGAGTTCGAACTAATTGATTTAAGTGGAGTTTTCTAATGTAAGGAAAAGCGATATAAAATTTTATACATATTATCATACGTTTATTTCTATTTCTGAGCTCTGCATATTCAGATTGCAATCTGAATAAAATTATATTAATTAAATAATGCATAGATCTATACCTAAATGTGCGTAATTCTTCAATTAATGGCAGTTCTGATATTCTCACATGAATTTCTGATGTGACTCTCTCGTAACTGGGGAAAATCGTAAGCACCAATTCCTTTGCCACTTCATCAAATATTTCAAGAATTTGGAATGGAGCTTCTGGTAAAAAATAGGCCAAAACATGTTCCTTACTGGCGAGGATGGGAAATTCCACTATGAAACTAGACTATTAAAATAAACATAAAAAAACTCATAAGATAAAAACCATTAAAAAATAAATGTCTATATGTATAAATATAAAAAATTGTGCATACACAAGTTTTAAAATAAAATAATTCTGTAATTCCAACAAAATAAGAAAAATCAAAATAAAAAATAATAAAATATTTATATTGCTTTCACCTGATTGCTCTCACACATGTGGCGAATACGTTCTTTATACATGTATTGGCCCTTGGAATTTGTATGAGTGCGAAGAAAGCTTTTAAAGCGGTTTGAAATTTCTGTTCGTGGTCCTAGCATCATAACCCATTCTTTCACTGAGTGTCCTTTTGTATCCTCTAAATTTTCAATAGACTCAATCATCTGAAATAAACGAATAAAGCTTGTTATTTTAATTGTAAAATATCTTTACATAAAATGGTTGAAAGATTCTTACTTCTGCATCTTCTAATATGCCAGTGGCAGCTTTTTCAGCCATACGTCGTTTACGTGCCTGCACATCTTCTTCATCAGTTTCGTCTAAAAATACAAAGAAAAATACATAAAGATATTTGACAATTTTATAAGTTTACTTTTAGAACTTTCACATGATAATTATTTAGTTGTATACACAAATTGTTCTGTCTTTAACTATCAATAAATAAAATAAAATAAAATTACCATAAAGAAGATCACGCTCATCCCTTATAATACCAGCAGCACGATCTCTCTTTCGCATTTCTGCTTCTGCAGCTACACGTTCGCCCTGAGACATTTCTGAATAATCTTCATCATCCAATAAATTAGGATCATATCTGTCCAATGCTGACATAGGTCGATAATCTCTAATAACAATACATAATTTTAGTATTACTTTTAAATGTGTCTCTTTCTTAAATTAATTCAAAAAGATAAATTACTTGTTTAAATAAAGTTTTTTAATACTATTTACTAAATAAATCTTGCTATATACTTATTATTGCTGTCATGTATATATTAAAACAAATATTTTAGAAACACATAATATCCTTACGCCTCCATATTATCTCCAAATAATTCCTCTCCCTCTTCTTCTTCATTATTAACATTATTTTCTCCATCGAGTAAATCTGATTCATCTTCAAATGGCTCATCTATATCAGGTGCGGGAGAGGTCATTTGACTCATCGCATCGATGTGTTGTTCAGAATGTACAGGAGAACTTGGTTGACTCTTGTGAAATTAAATATTACATATATTTTACTTTCAATAATTATAAATCCAATGAATTACTTTAATCAATTCATATGCATGAGAACATGTAATTATATATATTATTATATAAATTCTAAATACACGCATATACGCACACATATACACGTGTATATGATTATACAATTTTTATAATTGTATAATCTTCAAATTGTCTCTTTATTTGCATTGTTGTGTCACATTGTTTCTATACGTGCGTGATATGTCAGTAATATAATTTTTGAAAGTTTACCATGCTGCTGTTTACAATATGCTTTCGTCGTAAAAGAAACTTTTCTTCTGTATTTCTACAAGATGCTCGATATAGCTACGATCGTTTCTTTTGCAATGAAAATTCGACGAACCAAAAATCAAATCGTTACACACGCCATTAATCCCAACTTGGCGGGAATACTTTGTAAAAAGTACTGTGCCACAAAACTACAATGACAAAGAAAGGTAAACGTGTTGAGTGAAACTTCTAACCAATAAAACGTGTTTGATCCAATGTCAACGAATCAGCTTTTCGAACTTTATCGGGAAAAAAATATGAATTTAATAACTTTTTTTTAAACAAATAAATTTTTTTTATTTGTTTTTTTTTCTCGAAACCTGCATATTTCTTAAATAAATGAAAAAAATTAAAAAGGAAATATAATTGTTACAAATACACAGAAATATAATTTATATTATTGTTTAAGAATTTTTATTTTATAATACATTGTGTTCAATAAATATATAAAATATTCTAATCAATTAAAATCTATTTTTAGATCTCGTAACCTTTTGCTTCAGTTATAATTTTAAAATGGAAGATAAATATTCTTTTTATTTTTCAATATACATAAATTTTTTAATTACAATGTAACATAATTTATTACAAAATACAAAATATTCAATAAATTTCACATTTTTAATGTACATTTTATACTTACATTTTGTTTCTGTCGTTATAATTTTTTTGTTGTAAAATATTTAAATATTTATTTAATATTATATTTAAGATAGTTTGTCGCACATATTCACACATATGTCATAGATAATAAAAATAAGAAAATAGATTGCGTGTTGTTTCCAACTTCTCCCATGTTAAGAAAATGTATAATTTTAAAAAAAGATAGTTGATGTTCAGCAGTTATTTTATTTTTGCTTATTTTACAGTAGCTGTATTCAATTTTTACCCTACTGCAAATATTGATAAATAAAAATTGGCAACTTAAGCATGTTGTCACATTCTAAAATATAACTTTTCAGCCTAAGTAGCTAAACGCATAGTTTATTCTTATCATGTTTATGACATATGTTTGATCTTTTAATCATGAATTATATAAATAGGAAGAATCAGATAAAAGTGTAGTGGATCAGATCTGCAGACTGTAGGATAATAAAATTATGGAATGAAATGAAATAAAAAAAATAAAGCTACATTCTAATCATTAAGACCCGATGTACTGCTACCACTTCTACTTGCATTACTGGATAAATTAAATTTCGTCATTTCTTCTATAACGTAATCGTCATCTGCAACAAACCATATAAATTGTGAGATTTTAACATAAGATTATTTAATCCTCTCTATTGCTATTATAAGTAATATAATTATATTAAATAAAATAGTATTATTTATATTTATTTTAATACAAATTATTCTTATCTTTTCGTTTCTATATAACTCGTTACCTGATTCGTTATCGCTCAATTGACGTGGTGAAAATTTACATCCTCGTGCTAAGTACTGTTTCAGTTTGCCAACACTGGCCAAAATTAAACCAAGAAATGGCGGTGATGGTTTTAATGGTCTTGATAAATATTCGGGATGAAATTGAGTAGCTACATAATAACTATGGCCTTCTAATTCGGCAATCTCCATTCGTATATTTTCATCGTGGTCACGCCCTATAAGAATTGCATGCTTCGTATTATCTAAATTATATACAATTAAGATCGTGCATCATATTTAATGAAAAAATTGTTATTTTATCACCATATGCATCCAATAACTCACCTACAAATTTTAAACCAGCTGCTTCTAAATCATTAACGTAATCTGGATTAATTTCATACCTATGCCTGTGCCTTTCTTCTATAATATCTTTATTGTTGTATAATTTCTCTGAAGAATAAATAATAAATAAAAATATATCGTACAATAAAAAAAGAAAATGTAACTCTTTAATGGATTATATTACAATGGTTTCAATTCTATTACTTACTTAAGATAGAATTATCATTGTAAAATCGAGTTTGCCTTTTGCCGAGTCTCATTGTACCACCCATTATACCTTGAGTGTGCTCCGGCATATCTATTACCACAGGACTATTAGTATCTGCATCGATTTCTGTGGAATTTGCCATTTCAAGATGCAAGACATTTCGCGCAAATTCAATAACTGCTGCTTGCAAACCCAGACAAATCCCGAGAAAAGGCTTATCGTTCATTCTACACCATTCGCACGCCTTTATTTTTCCTTCCATTCCTCTTTTTCCAAATCCTCCTGGCACAATTACGCCACTAGACGCAAAGAATATATTTTATTTAATATTTGATTAATATTGAAAATAATATAATCTTTTATAATTAAAAATTACCAGAAAATACATACCCCCCCCCCTACACATATAGAAAAGTGGAATATAAAAATATTAAATATACATATTAAAATACACTTACTTGCTTTTGCAAAGCTGTTGCCAGGCTTCATGATATAGAACTGGATTATCCAGTAATGTAGTTTGTTCTAAATTAGCAGCTTCTATAAACTGTAATAATAATCCAATACTTATAAATACATATGATCATGTGTGCAAGTAAATATATATAATCATTTTTAATAATTGCAACACTCTACCGTCAAGTTCAATTTATATCCGGCCTCAATGGCAGCATGTTGCAACGCTTTCGTAACAGAGGCATAGGAGTCCGCGAGTTTCGTGTATTTACCGACTAAAGCAATATTAACATCTTTTCGCAAATGATCCACGCGTTCAGCTAAGTCCCGCCATTTTCGCATAAAGTAACGTGGACGTGGCATTCCATCAATATTGAGTTGCAGTCGATCATTTAGGAACTCTATGACACCTTGATATTCCATAAGAAGTGGCACTCGATATATAGACGTCAAGTCGTGAATAGTTATGACCTGATTATAAAACGTAGATATCAATATTTTATAATATTATATTACTTAAATATTTTCATAATAATGCATATATTATAATACAATTTAGAATTATTGAAATATTTTTGTTATAATTATTACCTGCTCCGGAGCTACATGACAGAAATTCGAAATTTTTTCTTTGACAGAACTGCCAATAGGCTTTTCTGACCTACAAACTATAAGATCGGGTGATAAACCTAATCCTCGTAACTCTCTAACGCTGGATTGCGTTGGCTTGGTCTTAGGTTCACCCGTTGATTTTGGCTAAAAAATAAGATTAAAAGATATATTTTCTATAATTGTTCAGAGAAAATTTCATAAAATCTATTGCTTCCATAAAATCTATTCATGGAGTTTTGTGAACATTATTCGCATGATCTATTGTTAAATGCATTTGTGAAAGATATTTTATTTTATATGTTTATAAGATTGTAAAGATCATAAAAAAGCAATAGTTACCTGTGGCACCAAAGAAACATGAGCCACACAGAAATTCTCTTTCTTTACTCTAAATTGAAATTGCCTGAATGCTTCTACAAATGGCATTCCTTCTATATCGCCTATTGTACCCCCTAATTCCACTATGCAAACCTGTAAAGAATTATTAATATACATTTAGAATTATAAATTTATTTATATTATCAGAAATTTGTATATTTTTTAAGAAATATTACTTGAATATATTCGTACATCTTGTAAAATTATCTAACTGTGCATAATAATAATAACAATAATAATAATTTATAATAATAATAAATCATGTATTAACCTCCGGTATGGCTCCGTCTTCTGTTACGGATTGATTTGCGACTCTCTCCACCCATTCCTGAATAGCATCGGTAATGTGAGGCACCACTAACAAAATATCCTTTCTTTATTAATTTATATAATTCATAGACTACATTAGACACATATACAATATTATAAATAGACTTGTAACCTTGTACTGTTTTTCCTAAGTAATCTCCTCGCCTCTCCTTCGTAATAACAGATTGATAAATTTTTCCTGTTGTTATGTTATTGTCCTTGTGAAGGGTGATGTCCAGGAAACGTTCGTAATTACCCAAATCCAGATCCACTTCCCCACCATCATCGAGTACATAAACCTCACCTGTATTATAGCAAAAAAACTTTTTATTAGAGACACAATTGTAAAGAAAAAGACAGCAAAGGTGTGGAAACAAAGGCGGAAACAAAAGTAGATGCGTCAATAGGAAACCAGTAACATAAGAATGTTTTCCTTCCAAGAATATCTCTCTACCGCATACCTGGTTGGACAATGAAACTGACAATGAGTATTATATTTCTCATTGGATATTAGAGACCATTTATTCAACAAATGGTAAACGTAATTATATCATAAGAGTTCACACTATTTATACTTTAACAATTAGGATGACACTTTGCATCAAATTCCAAATAGATTTTGTCTGTAATGCAGTTAGAACAAATGACTCAGTAATTACCCTAATTGTAATCGATTTGTAATGATATCTAATTTTACAGAAAATATTTTAATTAACTATAATTATAACAGTAATTATGAATAAAATTCAATTTAAAACATAAACCTTATATATTTGATTCTAATAAAAATTTTTTGCATAAATTTTTATATGTAAAGTTTTAATTGTATTTTTTAGCTTTCCTTTTCTTTTATTTATATTTTCCGCACTATTCACACGTTTAAAGATTAAATATTAAACTTTTAATTATATAATAATCGTATTTTAATCGTAATCAATAATATCCAATTTTGCAGAAAGTATTTAGTTAGCAATAATAAAATCACAAAATAATGAATTAATTAAATAGAAATTAAAGAGCTCACTTATATGATGACAATAGAAAGAACTTTAACAAACTCCAATTAATCGGCGATTAATTTATCAATCAATATTATCTCATTAACACAAACAAAACTATTAATCTTCTCTGACATATGGGGAAAAGATCTGATTAGACGAGAGTTCGAAATCTTGTTTTTATTGATTAAATTGATCGAAATTTAGTCGGAGCCACCCTAAGAATATTTACGCGAGTCCGCCATCAAGTCAAACCCTAAATCAAAGAATTGCTTCTGTATGTATTGTCTTTGGACGACTTGCTCTCTTTCTTTCTCTGCGGTTACATTTAAACCATTTAAATGTAGCCGGCTATCCGTCTGGATGGACCTTAATTGTGTTCAACGACGTGACGACAGCATAGAAAATGGCGACGCGGCACATGGCTGGAAATTTTACCGCCACAGGAGGATTGGCGCGAGGCGAGCCAGCGTCTGACCGACAGATTTTCGTACGATTTTATCATACAGCCGTACGCCAAAATTCCATTCGGACGGCAAATCAATTCGTTTCCTTCCCAGTCGACGACGAAAAGACCGGAGGTGAAAAGAGGGACGGTGTTGTTCGCCGGTGAAACTATTCGATTCGAATTTAACCTTTTACCTATAAAAAGTATCTTTCGATACTTTTTCTATCAAATATAATAAAAATAATATAATAAAAATAATAATGAATAATCAAATATAACATAATAAAAATAATCATGGACAATCAAATATGATAAATAATTTTTTTTCTCGCGAATAGAAAGATCACGAGACGATAGCTCCAAATTGTCTCCAACCCTGTTTCGCGATTGTTGCGATCGGCAAGAGACCGATTTTCTTGTGGACGAAATCCCGCCGATTTTCGCGGTAACGTCAGAAAACCCACGCTGTCTGTCTCTCACCGTGCTCGTAGGGGCTGAAAGTGCCCGCATCTATATTGATGTAAGGGTCGATTTTGATGGACGTTACGCGTATGTTGCAGTGCTTGAGGATCGTGCCGAACGAGCTGGCAATGACGCCCTTGCCTACGCCGCTGATCACTCCGCCGGTCACCAGAATGTACTTCATAGTTGCCGAGACGGTGTCGCGAAAGACCAAAGATCTGTCCACGCGAGCGCGCAAATATCCTCACGTCTTCGCGGCTCGAGGCGAACTAAGTCAACTAAGCGGAACCGAATGGACCGAACCGTGCGGAACTCCCGGAACCAATTCGAGAAGCGGACCGGACGGAACGCGGCGGCATAATGGAAGTGCACGCAATCTATTTCCGCGCTCTTGTACTTTCGGCACTTTTGAAATGAAGTAGATATGAAATTGGATATTGAGGAAACAAGGAGAGAAAATAAAGTGCTACCAATTCAACTAGGAACAACTTTCAGTGATGATAAAATAATACGAAAAATTCTATTCGCGCAGGGAATCGATTTTATTTAGAAATCAAATTCTGTTTCAAATTATGATTGAAATATCAAACTTTACATGTTCGATTCTATAAGTAACGTGCTAACATGTATCTCTTGTATAAAATATACATATATACGTATAATTGTATTATGTATGTATAACTAATTGTATTATGTATGTATCCTTCTTTTTTAATTCTAAGTTATATACATGTTTTTTTCTTATCTAACACTGTTCTAAAAAAAGTTCAAGTTTATCAGACAGTATAATCAATAGTTATATACATAAATTGAATACGTTGAAGTATATTACATAAATATCAATATATTTGGTTTGTTTCAGAAAAATTAAAAAAAATGTAAGATTATATTTGAAAACTATAAAAAATGTTCAGATATTAATGATGGACTCTATAAACAATTTTTCAAATATATTAACATTCAAATTCAATTATATATTCAAATATAGATTGATAAATATTAAAAAGATGTGAAAAATATCTACATCTCAATGTTATAACTCATCATTAATAGGGATATAAATGCACTTGAGAGCACACGCACATGTACACGCACATAGATTCAAAATATATACATACGATTTTAAAAATATTTTTTTACTTTTTCTTAATATTGTTACAATTCTGAAATTCTAAATCAAAATAAAATCAAGTAAATTTATTTAACAACCGTCTCAAACAATTGAATTTTATTTCTCATATAATAGAAATAATTAAAGACAATTACTTGATTAATTCAAGAAAAATATTACTTAAGTTTATACTCTATCTACATTTATCTACATATATAAATATATTATGTTATATCTTTAGTAATAGTGGTAGTAATTAAGATGATGATCGGGATCGAATCTGACGCATTGATTACAAGTCCATCGTTTTTACGCAGAGCCATGCGTCACAAGTTATGCTCTTAACTTTGAGAACATTTTCAACATAATGCTGCTAGCTTTCGGACCGTGTTCAAGTCACGAAGGAGCATCTGGACTGTCTGTTTTGTACGAGGTTGAACATGCGGATCCAATACAAGTTCATCTGGGTCCATTGTCTCTAGAGCTGCATATTGAAACGCACGAAATTAACATTTGTTGAGTGTGCCTTAATTAAACTTGTTTCTTCATCTTTTTGGCTACATACCAAAAATTTGCGCTTCTATGGATGTTAATCTCGATTCAATGTGACATTGAAAATGTTCGATGTGTTCCAACAAGCGCATTCGGCACTCGGCTGGATCAATCGGTGCCTCAGGTTCCGGTATGAAGGGCTGCGGTAGAACGGAGACTTCGCTTTCGACAGCTATACTCGATTCTCGTTGAACGTTGTCAATAAGCGATCCAGAATTGATATTCTCAGATGCGGGATTATCAATAATGGTTTTCTCAGCTAACAAATCTATATAGACATATAGAAATATAATGTATAATGCAATACATGGTTATTAATTTTCTTTATGACAAGATCAATCTTGTCAATTAAAAAATAAATAATTTTTTCCTATTTTGCTGCATCATTGTTTTGCTGCATACCTGTGTTTTCCTGCGTTTTAATATCTGGCGTAATACTATTCTGTTCTTTTATGTCTGAGTTACTGCTTGTTAACGCGTCTAAGAGTATACGAGTATCCTTTGAATTCTGTCCTTCTTTCTTGTTGATAATTTTGGATTCATCGGAATGTGTACTATCCTCTTCCAAAATTTTCATCAATTCCGAGTCGGAAGCAATTGACTTTTCATCTTGATCGTCCTTTAGAGACAACTTGATGTCCGACTTCATCTCGATACCCGGAATCTCTGACCCAGTATCGGCAAAACTTGGTGCTTTAGTTATTTCCATCACTGGTATCGGTTCCACATCTACCTTTGGTACATCCATTTTTTCCCAATTTTTGGCCCAGAGATATAGCTTTGGATGATCCTTCTTCCTATTATTCAGTTAATTCAAGCAAATTATAATTATTATAATGCAAACATTATTTTTTTAAGTAAAAAGACATATAACTTACTGTGCTACATTGATTTTTACACGCAAACTATGAAGAAGTTGTTGGATTTGTAAAAGTGCGGCAACCAAGTCATAAGAACGTTTTAACATTGCAGTTCTTTGATTTATCATATTCTGATTCCGAGTTCGATTAGGTAAACTGTAATTGAAAAATTCAATAAATAAAACACAAAATAAATAAATAAATATATATATAATATAAATTTATATCACACAAAATCAAATAAATTACCTTGCCAATTTTCCTTCTTTAATCCAATCTTGATCGTGAAAGTATTTCTTAGACGGCCGTTGTCGATATGAATTTCGGCATATATAACAAATGTATTTTTCAGGAACGTCCTTTTCCTTTTCAATAAAGTTGCAATGACCGTGCTGCCAGCAGAGACAAAGATCACATTGTATCATCAAACCATCCTCTTCCATAAAGCCACAAGTGCAATTTATTATTTCTTCTCTCCGAAGCTGTTCTACTTTTACCAATTCACCATTGATCATCATCATCACTCCTTCGCTCTCTGTGATATGAAGTTATTTATTATTATATTTATATCATAACATATATTAAAAAATTACAATAGAGATACATATGTGTAATGCCATGTCTACAATGAGTTGTTAGTCGTTGATCGTAAGAAATATAACCAATCACAGTTGATCTTAGAGAAGAATAAGCAAACATGATTAGTTAAATTTCTTATGACCAACGATTAACGACTCATTGTAGACGAGACTTAAGAGGTATCAAAGACGAGTATTTCTTGCGAGCATACATAAAGTAAAATGTAAAATAATAAAAATAAAGATCAGCAAGTATATGAAATTATGAAACAAAATCAAAAATAAAAAAAAATAAATAATGTACCTTCATCATTATTAATATCTGTTTTGATTGTATCCCCTTTTAGGGGATCAGCTTTTTCAATGCGTGAATCATTTAGTTGACCTAAGAAACAACAGAAATAATAT
>NW_023415486.1:0-55992 GCF_013373865.1 Monomorium pharaonis | reverse complement strand
GCGTAATGCTATAATTTATTTATACTTTCACACATTGAAAATGGTCTAATGCGAGACCGAAATGTTTGTGGATACTTATTTAATAAATTATAACACGACACGAACAACCTGTCACGGCTCTGTAGTCCTGTTTTTTTTTATTATGATTTTTGAATCATTTGTGCCATTTTATTTTATGATATAAAGCTGTTGCTAAGAAAAAATCAATTACAAATGTTCTTAAAAATAGTAATTTTTGATAAAAGAACTTTTTAAAGTGAAACTTTCTGACCTTAGAATATTTTAATGATGAATACAGTGATCTGTGGCAAAATGTATGAAAAATATTACATTGTTACTTGTGAATAATTACAAAACTATCAGTAATATAATTTATGAACTGTACAATATTTAAAAGATTGGAAGAAGAAGATTGATGGTGCTATACTTGTAATGTAAAAAGTATTGTATGATTTAAAACGCGCGCATATTATGCAATATATGGTTGTAAAATTTGACAATAGGTGTTATCGTTCAAGTAATTTTATGTTAGATTAATAGTATCAAGAGGCATAGTAGTGCTTCGCATCAAGTGTACGCGCAGCGAGGCACTACCGCTACTTTTGTTACGTGAGACGGTGTTTACGAAATTCCGTTGTTATCGGATTCTTAACAATCGATTAAATCGATTGATTTCTAAAAAAGCTTAATGGATATTAGCTTGAATTCAATTTATTTATATAATAAAAGTGTTTTTATTTTTCCGCTACGTGACTTACGAACAGAGATATTACATTTTAAAGTTTTTGCTTAAGAGGATGCTGAACAGCCCGTCAAACTTGATCAAGGTCGATAATGTAAAGTTATTTATTTATCCTTGTTTATAAAAATATTTGCTTCAAAATACAAGTTATGTAGCTTATACGTACAAATGAATGGTACACTGCAATTCGGAATAGATTGAGAAATAAAACTATATATTCGTTAAATTACAATTATAAGCCGTAAAAAAAAATTATTTATAAGATCAAATTTTGTTCATTTTCAAGCGCTTTTACTACAGATTTTTCAGTAAAAGCGCTTAAATGATCAAAATCCTATAAATAACTTTTTTTTACGGTTTGTAATTGTAACTTAACGAAAATATAGTCTTATTTATAAACGATTTTTAATTTCTCTCTCCCTCCTTTTCTTACTCTCTCTCTCTATCTCTTTTTATTTCTCTCTCTTTCATGCGTGCGTGTATAATGTTAAACGTATGTATATTAATGCTATTATGATTTTGATTGTAAAAAAATTATAATTTTAAGTAATTATTATTTTAGTATTTAAATTTGATTGTAGGCAAGCGATTTTGCATTAAAGCAAATTATTTGGTTTAGTGACGCCAAGTTTTTGTAGTAAAACGTTTATTTGTATTAAAATATTTATTTGTATTATTTGTACAAATAATTATTTGTAAAAGTAGATGTTCTAGTTTGTATAAACATCCATTTTCATAGTTGGTGCATTTTCTTTATATCATTACTTTTGTAGAGTAATAATGACGACGACGACGACTACGACGTTTCTTAACCCGATTTACTTCTTGAGCGACAAACTTTAATTATCTAACTTTTGATATCTCCGTTCGTAAGTCATCACGTAGCGGAATAATAAAATCACTTTTATTATTATATAAATCGGATGCAAGCTATCCATTAAGTCTATTGAGAAATTCATTTATTTGGTTGTTATTGAGACTCCAGTAACTACGGATTCTCGCAAACAATGTCTCGCGTAATAGAGGCAGTGGTGGTACCTCGCGCTGCGCGTACACTTGGCGCTTGGCCTCTTGATAAGTACACGTCTAATTATCGCGTTGCGTATGTATACGTTATGTATACCCAGGTAGCAAGCTCACGTCATTTTGACGTCCCAAAATGGTCATTTACTGACTATTCTTGATGTCACGAAATGACGCCCTTATATGAAACGCCATGTTCTTCAGTAATACTATTTATTTTTACTGTCATAGAAGACAATCAATTACTGTATTGTATCATTAATCAAATAATATGTAAGATGTGTATTATATGAAAAACGGAAAATAAATTTATATATTGTCATACCGTTACGGCACAATAATTAAAAAGATGTAATTAATTAAATTAATGTACACCCACGGATATCGAATCATTTCATTCTAGATTTAAGCAAGCATTAAGATGAAGCAAGTCCTGTTGCGTCGATGATCACGCACGTCCAATAATATAAGAATGTTCAGGCATATTATACACGAGGCGTCGGACAATCGAACGTTCTCGCAAGAACGGACATGCATGGTGTTACGTGTGAGATGCACGTAATGTGAGAGATAGATCGCACTGGTATTTTAAAGTATTTTATTCTAACGTTTTACAGACTTTCGTCTAACTTCTAGTGGTTTAGTACAGAGACTGACTCTAATCATCGAGAGGGATCCTTATATTAAAGTCGGAATAAGTTAGCATCGTCCAATCATAGGAAGTGCTCGTAAGGCGGAAATAGCTATTGGTTGATTTCTTAAAAAGGAGAGAATTTGATAATTGATATCTATGTCATAAAGAATAGTTTAGGTGGGATGCAGGATGTTTACAGGACGAGGAAACAGACAAATATTAAGTTTAAAAAGATTGTAGATAGAAAAGGTTATCAATAAGTAAGGATTTGGTATGACACATCGGGATAGTTTTAAGACATAGTTTGTACAGGGTGATTAGATAGAAATATTTTAAAGAAGAGAATTTTTATCGTGTCTAGGCACGTAACAATGGGCAAGTCGTGCGATGCAGGCCGGTGACGCGTCGCGAGACCACCAGAATCTTCCCGAAATCCTTCTCAAGGTATATAAGAGGGGACCGTTGAGACGAGACTCACTCCTGTCGGGATACTCAAGCGGTTAACAACACAGTTTTTGTATCGTACGGCGAGCTCTACGTGCAGCCAATTAGTCGAGAACGCGCAGTGTCCGTGTATAAGTGATCCAGGAGCCGGGATTCACAGGCTCCGTCACCACACGTGGCCATAACGTACGACGCACTCGAGCCAATATTCGAACGCTATATTCGGAAAGTAAATGCGCTATCGTGTGCGAACCAGTATCTGTAAAGTGTATTACGAATTGAAATAAACTAATATTTTGTTACGCGAAATTACGGAGTAAAGATTAGTTTTTTCATCCCGACATAACAAGTCCAGAAAATGCCTATTCTGATCAATTTATATGCTAGAATGATACATGCATGTATGGTTCACACATGTTTAATTGATGTAGTATATAAGTTAGAGTAAGCATCTTCTGGACTTGCTTCACTCAATCTAGTATGGGACGCAATGCTGTCCGTGATTACAGAATTTGTTGCACAATCTATATGTATCTTTTAGCTCTAATCTTAACATAAAAATTTAAAATAAAAATATTCTGCTCTATCTTTTAATTTGTCCCTTAAAACTATGTAAAATATTACTTATTGTTAACTCTAAATTAAGAATACGTATTATACAGAAATAAAATTTGCAAGGTTGCAATATAATATTGCCACAATATTGTGCAATATCTACTAAGGAATATTACATTTGTAATATTGCAGCAATATTGTGTAACATTTGCGAGGGAATATTATATTTGTAATATTACTACAATATTCCTGCAATATTAGTTATATTATGCACTATTGCAATATTTCTGCAACTAAAAATAATTATATACAGGGTGTCCCAACGCACGTGGACCATTACTCGTAAAAAGGTAAAAGGGATCGAGATGAACATAAAAGTCCAATATTGTCTTGGGTTAGGTCTGCAAATAATCGAGATATTAACGTATGGAATTCTCAAATAATCTAATTAAATTCTATCGTAATTGTGAACAGTAAATAATAAAAGCTTATCAAACATTTATAATAGATTTTTTTCAGTGTTATGGCTCAAGCGGATCGAGCTCTTTCCTCGGCGCGCTCTCATTTGCATGATTTGAAAAATTAATACCTTGATTATTGGTGGACCTAACCCGAGACTTAACCCAAGACCTAACCCAAGACAATATTGGACTTTTATGTTCATCTCGATCCCTTTTACCTTTTTACGAGTAATGGTTCACGTGCGTTGGGACACCCTGTATATTAAAAATTATATATTAAAAATTGGAAATGCATATTATGCACATTCGAACCATATTGCATAATAGAATTTTATTTTTTCTCTATGGTTGTTTCAAACTTCGACAGCTGTCACTAAAGTGACATATGTAACGGAAACGATTGCATAGCTAAATATCAAAAACTGTGGAATGCGCATGTGCAAATAAACAATGACAGTCTGGTTACTTGAATTTCTGTCTCTTTTTAATAGTCTGATGTTTCCACTTACACGATTATCTATGGCTCCTGCGCTCTATTCTATCTTCTCTCTGGTTATTATAACATATCAAAGTTACCTATCCATTTTTGTCTGTTTATACCTGTTACCACCAGCATTAGCATTAATTATTTGGATAATTTAGTGCAATTAACGAACATTTAAATTAAAAAAGAATTTAATGTTTTAGATATATTACTATTAATTGCATTAGTTTTTTTTTAATTTAAATGTTGGTTAATTGCACTAAAAATTATAAAAAAAAATAAAACGTACACCTTGCAATAAAATTAATAAAAAAAAATTAAATTATATTAACTTAGAACATATGCACACGCCGCATAGGTAAATAAATTATTTATAGATATTTAACGCATTAAATAAATAATTTAAAAAAGGAAAAAATTAATTAGAACGTTTATTTGAAGAGATATAAGAAAATAGTTTAGCTCATTAGTTTTGTCTCGTCAAGATAGCTCAGTTAAAAAAAATCGTCTTTTTAGGATGCTTAGTTCCCGACATATTGACGATTGAAATAATTTGAACGCGTCAGATTAATTTTGTACGCAGGCACCTAGCCACGCGCTAGCAGACAACGCGCGCGCGCGCGACATCGCCGGCTGCTGTTCTCGAGTTGATGCTGCTTTTGTTAACACGTTTACAATGGTCAATTTTCATGAATGGCTTTAAACTTTTGGGAAAGATTACTTTAACTATTTAATAAAACGCTGTTCAAATTTCAACTTTTAATATTTATGACTGTAGCAACAGTGATTAAAAAACAAAATTATCTCGGCTTCTAAGCAAGCTAGGACAATGTTCTTTTTTTTAGATGTAAAGAAAAATTGCACCTTTCAAATGCATCTTACCTCATTTTGATAGCGTTAATATTTTAAAAGTTATTTAATTGTTAATTAGACTTATTTGTTACACGTTTATTTGAAGCACTTAATTGCATTGCACACAGTTCGCAATACCGATATATAATACTACAACTTTTTAAGAAAAGAAAAAATTTGGTTTGGGTTCGTGCATAATCTCAAAAATGTATAAATTAAATTTTAGTGCAGCGCGTTTTGGACAAACCCCATACAGCACAAAAGCTTGCAGCAACATTGCTGCAACGTTGCAACATTGCATATTGCGATGTAATGTTTTAGAGATATTGCAAAGACATTATTTTACAATATTACTTCAGCAATGATGCAGCAACATTTTAAAATATTATTAAAATAGTGATGAAAATAGATAAAATTAATATTCAATACAGTTTGAATAAATATATTACAGTAACTTTTCAAAAATAATGTAAAAGTGATCGTTCTATATTATTTAAAATGTTTCATTTATGGAGATACATGCATTCTGGAGTAGTTTTAATTTGTGTGTAAAACTATTATTATGTAGATTTGTGTATAACAGAGTACAAGATTATTCAAAATTATTTTAAATAACTGTATTTTTTAATTTAACAAATACAGAGTGATTATAGTGACATCAACCAAACGATTATCCGATCAATTCTAACTATATTTTGAATTTAACAACAGAGTGATTACGTCAACCAAAAGATAAATTTTGTAAGTTTTGTCTCTCTCATCTTATAATGTACTTATATAAGATAAAAGACAAAACTTGCAAAGTTTATCTTTTGGTTGAAGTTTCACTAATCACTCTGCATTTGTTAAATTCAAAATAGTTATTTAAAATTAGATGAATTATTTTGAATAATCTTTTTCTGAATAATATTGCATACATATTTTACTGCAATATTGCTAAAATATTACGTAACAATATTTCTAAAAGCGGACATTTTACCATTGCTGCAATCTTGCAGCAACCTTGCAGCAACATTTCACAACGTTTATGCAATATTGCAATCTTGCGTTGAAATGTTGCCACAATGTTGCTGCAATCTTTCTGTGCTGTATGGGATATATCGGTACACTCTCTATTTCCATTTCCGAGCCGCGTAAATGCTATCGACGTCGATCTGATTTATTATTTCTACCTGGGAAAGCTGTAGACGCCATCGACGTCTGATCAATGTCGATCCGACTTGCCATTTCCCCCTGAGTATGATACAATTCACAGAAACGCAACAAATTTGTATTTGCCTTTAGAACTACATCTGTTAGATACTAATTGCTTTATATTTGTTATCCGGTTTATGCAATTATGAGGATAATTTAATTTTAAACTGTCTATATACAGAATGATAAATATTTTCTTACATTATGCAAAGATTCTGCGCAAGAAATGAAGGAAACTTAATTACTGTTTATAAATCTGACAAAAAAAAGATATTTACAATGTTTCCGATTAGCTCTTTTGTTTAAGAAATGCAGGTATGATGATACTTTTACGGGGACTGGTAACGGTTGAAAATGTTGAAAATTAGCTTGCGTTTAATTGTTAATAACAAAGCCGCGGATAAATATAAAACCTTTTTATTTTTTACAATATTAACTACAACATTATAAAGTAAAAAAAACCATTTAGAATTATTCCAGAATGAATAATTTTGATGTTCCAATGTGAAATATAAAATTGATTCCAGTCGAATAAAAAAAGATTTGTTTTCTTTTAATTTTCGTAAAAAACGTTTCCTTTCCTTTAATTTTCTTCTAAAGGTTATACCTAAAAAATTAAATGTTAAAAGTAAAATTAACAAAATGGCGTCTAAAAAACAAAAATTTTTTATACTGCTTTTATGTTATAATTGCTGAATATTTGGCTTTTGATTATGACAAAGACGATAAAATCAAACATATATAATGCATCAAAAAATAATGACTTATTTGTGCATAATGTTTTTTAATCCAGACTTTTTCTTCTTAATTTTGACTAATATTTGTTCTTTAAAATACGTTCTTTAAAAATTTAATTTAGAAACATTATTAAAAGTTATTTAGATTTTTAAACCTTACACTCTTACTAATAACATTGATTTAAAAAACATGAAATTTTTTAAATTATTTAATTTTACTTATTTTTTAAATGTTTATCTTCAAGGTAAAAAAATGACTTTCTTTCTCTTTGAACAAACTGTCTAAAATTTAAAGAGTAATTAGTGCAATTAATTTATTAAGAACTTTATAAAGGCGGCATTCTGAAAGTTTCTATCAGTATTAAGGGAATGCTAAAGTTGTCCTGTTTCACCGATAATTTTATTTCTCACTAATCTTTTAATTGCATTTACAGAATTAAAAATACTTTTCCAGAATTAAAGTATAGATGATAACAAAGCCGGGCTAAAACGATTTTATAGGAAAAACGACAAAAAATTTTAAAATTGTCGGCTTCTGGCGACTCGTAACAAAATGTGTCTGTTGTAAAAATTTTAGACCTTGTACGCACAAATGAAGCCTGGGCCTAAGTGGAGCAAACATTTAAGAACAATACTACACTTTCAGATTGAGTGTAGGCGTTCTAATAAAAAAGTTTAATAAGTACGAAAATTTCGTGTCTATAAAGAGTAATCTGAAAAATTTTTTTAAATGCTTGTATAAAATTCAATTTATAAGCTGATATTAATACGTAAACTTTAATTTTGGAAAAGGATTTCCAAATCTATAAAAGAAATATATACAAAATTTTGTTAATGATATGTACAAATGACTACTATCGACCTCGATCAGTTTTAATTTTGAAGAAGGATTTACAATTCTATGAAATCAATTAGGAGCAAAGCATATCCAAAAATAATTAGCGTTTAATCGGTAAAACAGAAGAAGACTCCAGCATCCCCTTAAAAATAAATAGTTTATGTAACGTATTTTATAATATATCAACACTGGCAGTAAATATTAAAGTACAGCAAAAGAATAAATTTAGTCTTTGATTTCTTTCATTTTTTCTTTTTTTTCTCTCTTATGGAAATTCATCATTTGATGACGCTGATATGGAAAGAAAGTTACTTTGTAAAAATAACTAGTTACAGTTACAGTTTTTTTATTAAAAAAGTAACAGTTATTAAAACAATAACGGCCGTCGCTACTTTTGAATTACTTTTTTCTTAAATAATTGCACGTTATTTAAATACAAAAAGAAATAAGAATTTTACATTTTATGTTTTACTAATTGTTGTATATTGTGTGCTTTAACTTTTTTAGGTATACTCCCACCTTATTTTCTTCAGTGTTTTAAATATAACTAAAGTCTGTTACATCGTATGATCGTGAAATAAACTGTTCTATATTTGTTAATGTTAGAACTATACACTACTATATTAGTTGCATCAATCATGCATTTTGCAATTATTAACAAATAGACAATGACAAAAAATGCTCTTTTTTTACCATAAATTTGTTCTAAAAGCCCCTTGAATGGAAATAAACTTCCAAATCATGATTTCAAATTCTAGAGATGACGAACTAATATATGTCGTATTAAATTAAAGTTGCAGAAAATATATTGTTACTATTTTTTATTCAACAAAATATACTGCAAAAATACTACTTTTGGTATATAAAAATAATTTATTTACTTTATTTATAAGTCAATTGTGTACAATTTTGTACTTATTAGTTATTTGAATTGCTGATTATGAAAATAACCCGAAAAATGTAAAATCCAAAATAACAGCTACAAAATATTGAATAAAAGGATTTCAAGAAAATTATTCCAGGAATTTTTTTTCGAAAACTATGCATTTTAGCGAAAAATTTAAAGGGTCCTTTTTTATTACAAATTTGGTGTAGAATACGGGTATAATTTTTTAATCCCCAAATTTTGAATTTTTATGTTGACGTGCGCCATATTGGATTCATCATTTTGACTTTTTAAATTTTGACCTTAGATTCAATTTCAGGATGATCCAAAACATACAGGAACGACAAGATTTATCCGACAATTAGAAAAAATGTGCTCTTAAAAGGGTTAACAAGTTATTTTGTATATACTAAGTGAGAATTTTATAAAGATAAAAGACTAAATCATATGTTACTGTTATCAGAATTTAGTGAAATATAATGCTACATCGGCTGTCATACATTAATTTATAATATTCTCTTTGTTACAAAATTTTAATAAAAATTTTTATTAAATTTATAAAATTTGATATTTAAATACATCATTAAGATGACCTTTTTGTACGTGGTGTTATAGAGCCACCGATGCTATAAACATATATTCCATAGATGCAGAACTCGGAATGCTTGCGTTATATTTAATAAAAAGTTTTTTAATTGTAGTATAATTATTTAGCATATTAATATTGCAAATATTCGAGTTTAAGAATTGATACAATTCTTCTTGTGTAGACTTTACTTTATCCCGTTGTTGATTAAAAATTCTAACGCGTGTTACAAAAAAAAATTATTAAAGTAACTATCAAAATAGTTATTAATTACTAAAAAATGTAACTAAGTTAAGTTATGAGTTATCAAAAAAGTAACTATAACTGTAACTTTGTTACAAGTAACTCGTTACTGACCAAACCTGCTGTACTATACACACAGTATACACATATATAACATATATAAACTTGTTAGTTTAGTTAATAAATAGTCTTTTTAATAAACGTTTATTATATTTTTATGTTTTAAAAATATTTTAAACGTAAAGTTAAGATTGTCCATTTTGGTCTGCAGCAAATCTTGATGCTGAATTTTTGTATAAATTTAATATTCTTGGCTCATATAAATTAAAATGTTGCGTCTGCGTCACCCGAGGTATCTCAGAGTCGTTGATTGAGTGAGAGAGATATTGAGTGAACGCGCTGAAGAAGAAGACCGAAAAGAAAAATGTCGTGTCCTAATATGTCGTTCTAGACCTGGAGATATTAAACTAATTGTAAGAGGGCGTATTTTCAAGAATGATGGATATGAGCTGATTATATTATTGTTTCTTTTCCACATTAAAGTTGCTTTAACAGGATGTTGTAATTCGCGTTTGCCAGTGTTGCGAGTTTAGTCTTAAACATTAGAGCGCAAATTTTTTAGTACACGTGTAACAATATGTAAAAATATGTAAAGCCTATTCTATAATAGACGCAAATGTAGATCGCAGGTCGCGGATGCGGTAACCTATTAGAAGCGTCAGTGATATTAATAACACTTGTTTGATTGTCGTATCCGCGTTGTGACCTATGATATGTGATTCTGCGTTTTCTATTCTACGACAAACCTAAAACAATTATAAAAATATGAAAACGGCAAAAACAATGACATCGAATATTCTTTACTTACCATTAAATTTACATTTTGTTTTAATTGAATATTCTGCATGTCATTTTATTAATATTCATCCTTTCTTTATTTAAGAATCTTTAATGTGTCATTGTTATTAAAAATTTATATATTCTTATGGAAAATTTTTATGTATTCTTTGTGGAAAAATTCACATTTCAAAGGTAACTCATTAATACATTGTGTCTCAAATCATCTACATAATTATCAAGTTTAATTACGTGGAAAACTTGAAGGAAGCAAATGCATTTTCTCATTATTTATTATACTAGAATATAACTGGCATGCTACACGCTTTTTTATTTTAACTTTAAATGAAATACAAAAAATTTTGTGTAAATTAATAACAAAATTTTAGATACGGTGTGTGTTATAAATAACACATTTATTTAAAAATATATATACATAAAAATTTTAATAACACAAAATTGTGCAAAATTTTTCAAATCTACGGCATCACCAAACAGATTCCTGAAATCATTTAGACAAAATTAAAGACAAAAATTATAAGAATACAATATGTTAAACCTAATAATTTTTCAATAAAAAACATTAAAAATTCCAAATATTTTTACATTAGATCTGTTACAATAAAGATATCTTTAGTAGATGTTGAATTTGAATTTATCTTCTAATAAGGAGGAGGGTCTTTAAGGTCGTTTTTCGACTTCTCGCGGAATTGGCTCAAATTTTGTAGAAATGATATCCACAAAAGTTCTTATAATTTTCTTAAATTAGTTATTAAAACAGCGTTTCAATTTGGAGGCATGCAAAGTTTTAGATTTTAAGGGTGTTACGTCCAGCCTTATAGGATTTAACTCTTTGTTTGGTAGGAAGGATATTTCAGGGAAAACAGATAAGGCAGGAAAGAACGTAACAAAACGTGTAGAATTCCCGTAGGCACACAGATTAAGAGAGGGTAGGTGCCTCGGGTCGAATGCACTTTTTATGACTCAAAAATATAGGTCAACGTGCCGATAGGCCCGCTATAACCCGTTTCGAGTCGTACATCCGTCGGTCCAAGTTTCGAGTTGAATTGCTTAAACTCGGGATCGGACCAGGTACAGTCTTTGTTCGGGAGGAGCGAGGTCGTTGAAACTTAAATAAATGATGAAGTTTACGTAAAATTAACAAAAGTATTTATTTCAATAACAAATAAAAATGGAAATAAATAATACAAATAAGTGCTGAAGTCATGATTTGACAATTTTGTAATAACAATATAATTGAATTTAAAACGCATAGTAAGTGTATATAGTTGTACAAATATTATATGTGGTGGGCGGAGAAAGGGAAACAAAGAGATTTTTGTTTTTTAATTTAATAGTATTAACGGTAAACGCGGAGCAAAGAAATAGACGAAGGATTTATTAAATGGTTACATGGGGAAAACAGAGATGCTTGAAATTGTAAGAGGATAAAGAATAACGCGGGAGAGAGTGGGGGAACATCTTCGGGTTTTGGAGAACTGATCAAGGAATAAGTAAGAGAAGCAGGAGAAGCGGAAACGTTTCGAGAATCACACAGGGGTTCCTCGAGATTGTGGCATAACGTAGGGATAACTTGAGGATCGCACAAGGGTTTCTTAAGATTGTGAGATGGTGTCGGGTTATCTGAGGAACGCGTGTTCATGTTCTTCAATAATTGAAGGCGAAGGAGAGGAAGATCGAGGAACACTAAGTTCTTCGAAGGGGGTAGGAGGAGAGGAAGGTCGAGGAACACTAAGTTCTTCGATGACGGTAGTTAAGCGCAAATAAAATGACTCGAGATTCGCATATTGGTTCGTGTAAGTGTGTGGAAACTTGAGATTCGCACACGGGTGCCTCAGGTTCATGTAAATGTGTGGGAACTTAAAATTCGCACACGGGAGCCTCAAGTTCGTGTGAGTGTGAGAGAATTATTTATAAATAATAGGAGGGTGTCTTAAAGGATTAAAACGGAAGGGAGTAGATGAGTAACGTAAAAACAAAAAAAGAAATTGTGATAATGGGACTTACTCATTACTGGTTCTCGAACAAATTTGTCAGAATCGAAGGGTTTTCTTGACTGGACGGAATGGCACTAAAGTTTACTTGCGCACTGATTCTACATGATTACTAACTATAGCTCTCATTAACGCTTTAAGTGCGTTTTATGTAACACTCCCAACGCTCGCGAGTGTCATTTGTCCTTGTTTAATATTTGATGAACAATAAGAATAAAATAATTTTATGATTGGTGCAAGCATTAAATAAAACATATTCCGATACAAAGATTTTGCAAACATTGCACAATAATGGCATTAAAAATTGTGCTAAGATGATTCACCATAACGCAACAGTTTTTTCAAAATATAATTCTTAAATAATATTTGTTAAAAATTAGACAAATATTGAAACATAAATATGTTGCCATTATTTCAGCATTTAAAATTATCACATTTTAATCTTCAATATTTTCACAATATAATGCAGCAATAATAATGTGCAATATTTACAGCATTTAAGGAGATACTAAACTGCTCTGTTTTATCACTAATTTTTCGGACATCGAAATCTTCTTATTAATTGCATGGAATTGAAAATCCTTCTCCAAAATTAAAGTACAGATAGTAACGCGGTGCGCTGCAATCAACTTCATACAAAAAACGATAAAAAGTTAAAAAATAATAGTTTTGTTATCGACTTCTATAGTCAACTCGTGAAAACATTTGCTGCGTATAAAAGTTTTAGACTTTGTACATATAAAATAAGCATGAGGCGCACTTGGCATTTCAGCAAAGAACAATACTGTGCTTTCAGAATAAGCCTAGGAACCTTAGAAAAAAAGGTTTCAGTGTTTAAGGGGAGCCTATCTGTTTTATTGACAGAATTGTACAATTTGTTCCAAAATTCTGCTCCACAATTAAAGTATAGACGATAACAGTGCGCGGAATACATAAACTTTAATTCTGGAAAAGGATTTCTAAATCTATAAAAGAAATACATACAAAGTTTTGTTTATGACGTGCCTAAATGACTTCACATTATCAACCTCGATCAAGTTTGACGAGCAGTTTAGCATCCCCTTAATCTTCAATATTTAATTCAAAATTAATATCAAATGGTATTACAATGAATTTAACAAATATCGCTTATTCACTAGAGTCAATAGACATTTAATAAAGATTAAAAAAGAGGCACTATTTTGTCTGACAGATTAGTTGCATCCGTTGAAGAGATAAGTATCTCATTGATAGTAATAGCGGTCAGAAACTCTTAACTCATTCTTACATTATAATGCACAAATATTAAAACATGCAATATTACACATTCCATGTTTCAATATTTGTCATCATAATTTAGGAATAATTGGGGAATAATTTGAGTCGTTTGTGCACAATTATATTTCTAAATATTTTAAACATGGTACGACTGAAATAATTTTCCCAGTTATTGCACATTTATTTCTAAATTTAATTTTGCAAATGTACTGTTAAGATGATTCGCCATATTGCTATTGTTATGCCAATATATCATTTCAAAATTTAATTGCGTAAACATTTATTAATGTTCTATGAAAGATTAATGTTTCTACATCTATTTTCTCAATTACTCTTACAAAAAAAAAACATTCTAATTTTGAGAGTTTACACTCAAAATTGAGTGTTAATACTCGATTTTGGGAGTTTACTCCCAAATTTAGGCGTATGCGCTCAAATCTTGAGTATTTACACTAAAGATTGACTGTTTATACTCGAACATTGAGTGTGTACACCCAATGATTGAGTGTTTATACCAAAGTTTGGATTTAAATATTGAATATTTGAAAGTATACTTTCAACATTTGGATATGACACTCAATAAATGAGTGTATACTTCCAACATAAAGTGTGAACACTGAAACGTTGGGGATGTACACTCAACATCTATTGGTTGAAGATATACACTTAATATTGAGTGTGCACTCTCAAACATTTAATTAGAAAATGATAAATAAAAACAAAAGCAAGAAAAGCAAGTTTAACCGAAACATTCAACTATAGAGTGTTCAGCTGGCTTTGAGTATTAATTTGAGTATTACTTTCAACTTGGATGTTTGCCATCTAATTGGGTGTTAATTTCAGTGTTATTCTTAAATTTAGGATTAACATTGAAATTACTCAAATTTGAAACACTCAATTAGATGACGAACATTCAAGTTGAAAGTAATAACATTCTAATAAAAAGTAAATTAAAGAGCGAACTCTCAAGTTAAGTGTTTACACTGAATTGAGTGTTTACCCCTTGTCCCAAATTATATTCAACTTGAGTATTTTTTTAACTGTTATTTTTAGTGTTTTTTCCGTAAGGATATGCCCTCATAATGACGGATTATAAATCTTTTACAATTCTTTTTTCATACAATTTTATAAATCTTTTTCTATCGGAAATATCATCTGTCTGTTGAACACGCCTAGTAAAATTATTAAATATCACTGCGCATGTTTTGTCGCTTGACGCTTTTATGTGTAAAGACACCTTGGACGGAATTCATAGACCAATCTTCAAGAATCGTCTTAAGTCTAGCCACGAGCAAACTTAAGACTTACTTTACCAATAAATTAACAGTATTGACGTCCCAAGATGGATCTTGAATAAAATCGGTCTATGAATTCCGTTTCTACCCTTACGGAAAAAACACTAAAAATAACAATTTAAAAAATACTTAAGTTGAGTATAATTTGGGACAAGTAAACACTCAATTCAGTGTAAATACTCAATTTGATTGTTTGTTCTTTAATTTACTTTTAATTAGAGTGTTATTACTTTCAACTTGAATGTTTGCCATCTAATTGAGTGTTAATTTCAATGTTAATCCTAAATTTAAGAATAACACTGAAATTAACACTCAATTAGATGGCAAACATCCAAGTTGAAAGTAATACTCAAATTAATATTCAAAGCCAGCTGAACACTCTAGTTGAATGTTTATTTCAGATATTCGTTTTATGTCCATTTTTACCAATGCAGGTTAATTTTAATCTCGGTTGAACTTGCTTTTTTTGCTTTTGTTTTTATTTAATATTTTCTAATCCAATGTTTGAGAATGCACACTCAATATTAAGTGTATATCTTCAACCGATAGATGTTGAGTGTACATCCCCAACGTTTCAGTGTTCACACTTTATGTTGGAAGTATACACTCATTTATTGAGTGTTATATCCAAATGTTGAGAGTATACTTTTAAATATTCAGTATTTAAATCCAAACTTTAGTATAAACACTCAATCATTGGGTGTACACACTCAATGTCCGAGTATAAACACTCAATCTTTAGTGTAAATACTCAAGATTTGAGCGTATACACCTAAATTTGGGAGTAAACTCCCAAAATCGAGTATTAACACTTAATCTTGAGTGTAAACTCTCAAAATTAGAGTGTTTTTTCCGTAAGGGTAAAGTAACATTTTTCCGGTTTTAGAAAGTTTGCTCTTCCAAACTTTGCTCGTTGAACTACGAGTGATGGACAAAAGGACGAAAGAAAGCTAAGAATTTCATATTCCATTGTCATCTTTGCTTATACACGGAAACATTCATTTTGCCGCTCTTGCATCTCAAACTTATTATATTATCAGTATCATCCTAAAGAAAAACAAATCTAAAAATTTGACAATTTAATTTTTTGATTCATTGGATTGTTCCTGTGAATCAGTCCAGAGAACAAATAAAACAAATCAATTTAGATTTGAACTTAACTTTTTCTCAGTATTAACTCAATTCTTAAGTTATTTATGCATGTCTACACTTTGCTAAACCATTTTAATGGTCTCAGAAAGTTCTAAAAGAGGGCAAGAAAGTTTATTAAAGTGTGAACTAAATGTCTCAATTGTTGATTGTAATAAAAGTTTATTTTTAACATTTAATTCTTTATTATTTTGTGTGAGAAAACTCTCATTTTGAATTGGCGAATTTTCGTCAACTATAAGTTGACATTTATGCTGCTTACTGAAAGTGAGACTGAGGCACTCAGTAATGTGAGTATTTTATACTCAGGTAGTGACGTCATTACTCAGTGATCTAAAGAAACATGCAAGTGATCACGCTTATTTTAATGACAAAATTATTTTAATATATAACTTCACTTCTAAAGTGAATATGCGAAACTCACATCAGTAAAGCACACGGTTTTGAAATTGCTCAGATTGTAGGAAAAAACTAAGTTGAATCTCACTTGTGAAAATGCAAAAGGAACGTGCATTGGGAAGGAACGTGCTTTGGAACGTGCTTTGTGCTGTGTGAGAAGTTGCATATTTATGAAAATCTACACCTTAGGCTCCTTATATACATTACATCAACATACATTAAAATAAATATTTGATTTGACGTATATATATAGACGTATATAAATAGAAGCCTGAGAATCTGACAGCAGAGTCAGTTTCTTGCTTACGACTTAAACATTATCATGTTGATATTGTGAGTGTTAAAACTAGGTACAGTATGAAAAAAAGAAGTATAAACATATACTGAGCAACAAAATTAGCGCAATAAAAATTTATACCAAAATTTCACTCAATTTTAAATAATCGTAACTTTGCAAAAACTTATCGTATTGGAGAGTTTTTTTTTATTTTAAAGCTTGATGTCTTTTCTTTAAAGAGCATTTATTAGATTTTAATCCTTTCCTTTTCCCTGTTCGGCATGTTTTCAAAATAAAAAACGTATTTTGTGTTCAAAAATTTTTATACTTTGATTACGTTTACACGTCGGGTTTAACAACATCGGAGTCATAAAATTGGCTAACTACATCCATTCCTCGGAAGAATGGAATGGTTATGATTGGCCAGCTCTAGAAGTATCGATGTTATTAAACCCGTTTAAGAGTCTCATGTAAACGTAGTCTTTGACGCGCTCCACGAGGTGCAATAAATTTTTCTTGTAAATTTTATTGTAAGAATTATTGTAAAATATATATTTTTCCCTGCAAATTAAAAACAATTGAAATTTGTACTTTTTTTAGCGGAGTTATAACCAGAGAGAAGATAAACTAAAGCGCGGGAGCCAGCTAAAAAAGCATCAGGCAATTAGAAAGAGACAAAAATTGAAGTGATCTGGCTGTCCTTGTCTTAGCGCATGCGCAGAGAAGAGTCTATAGTTATATGAATGTGAAGTTATGTGTTAAAGAAAATGAATACAGATTTTAAAAATCTAATAAATGTTTTGTTATCAGTGAAAACATATAATATATATATATTAAAAATTATATATTAAAAATTGAAAATGCATATTATGCACATTCAAACCATATTGCATAATAAAATTTTATCTTCTCTCTGTGGCTGTTTCAAAATTTGACAGCTGTCACTGAAGTGACATATGTAACGGAAACAATTGCATAGCTAAATATCAAAAACTGCGAAATACGTATGCGTGAATAGACAATGACAGCCAAGTTACTTGAATTTCTATCTCTTTTTAATAGTCTGATGTTTCCACTTACACGATTACCAATGGCTCCCGCGCTCTATTCTATCTTCTCTCTGGTTATAACATATCAAAGTTATCTATTCCTTTTAGTCTGTTTATGCCTGTTACCATCAGCATTAGCATTAATAATTTGGATAATTTAGTGCAATATTAACGAATATTTAAATTAAAAAAGAATTTAATGTTTTAGATATATTACTATTAATTGCATTAAAGTTCTTTTTTTAATTTAAATGTTGGTTAATTGCACTAAATTATAAAAAAAAATTAAACGTACACGTTGCTTGCAATAAAATTAATAAAAAAATTAAATTATATTAACTTAGAACATATGCACACGCCGCATAGATAAATAAATTATTTATAAATATTTAACGCGTTAAATAAATAATTTGAAAAAGGAAAAAATTAATTAGAATGTTTATTTGAGGAGATATAAGAAAATAGTTTAGCTCATTAGTCTTGTCTCGTCGAAATAGCCCAATTAAAAAAAAATCGTCTTTCTAGACGCTTAGTTCCCGACATATTGATGATTGAAGTAATTTGAACGCGCCAGATCAATTTTGTACGCAGGCGCCTGGCCACGCGCTAGCAGACGACGCGCGCGCGCGCGGCATCGCCGGCTGCCGTTCTCGAGTTGATGCATTTGTTAACACGTTTACAATGGTCAATCTTCATGAATCGCTTTAAACTTTTGGAAAAGATTACTTTAACTATTTAATAAAACGCTGTCCAAATTTCAGCTTTTAATATTCATAACTGTAGCAACAGTGATTAAAAAACAAAATTATCTCGGCTTCTAAGCAAGCTAGGACAATGTTCTTTTTTTTAAATGTAAATAAAAATTGCACATTTTAAATGCATCTTAAGGGGATAATAAACTGCTCTGGTTTATCACTAATTTTTTGGACACCGAAATTTTTTTATTGATTGCATGGAATTAAAAATCCTTCTCCAAAATTAAAATACAGATAGTAACGCAGTGCGATGCGATCAATTTCATACGAAAAACGAAAGAAAGTTAGAAAATTATAGTTTTGTTATCGACTTCTGTAGTTAATTCGTGAAAACATTTGCTGCGTATAAAAGTTTTAAACTTTGTACATATAAAATAAGCATGAGGTGCACTTGGCATTTTAGCAAAGAACAATACTGTGCTTTTAGAATAAGCCTAGGAATCTTAGAAAAAAAGTTTTCCGTGTTTAAGGAGATCCTATCTGTTTTATCGACAAAATTGTACAATTTGTTCTAAAATCCTTCTCCACAATTAAAGTATAGACGATAACAGTGTGCGGAATAAACTTTAATTCTGGAAAAGGATTTCTAAATCTATAAAAGAAATGCATACAAAATTTTGTTAATGACGTGCCTAAATGACTCTACATTATCGACCTCGATCAAGTTTGACGAGCAGTTTAGCATTTTCTTAACCCCATTTTGATAGCGTTAATATTTTAAAAGTTATTTAATTGTTAATTAGATTTATTTGTTACACGTTTATTTGAGGCACTTAATTGCATTGCACACATTTCGCAATACCGATATATAATACTACAACTTTTGAAGAAAAGAAAAAATTTGGTTCGGGTTCGTGCATAATCTCAAAAATGTATAAATTAAATTTTAGTGGAGCGCGTTTTGGATAAACAATTGACATTACTCGAAAAGTTGTTAATATTTTTTAATGAAATTTGATGCACTTTTTTATCGTCATAAAAGCTATACTTTTCTACAATTTCAAATGCTTGAGTTAATTTTTAAGAAAGTTATTAATAATTTAAGAAAAGGCCATTTTTCATCGTTTTTTTCTACTTTACAACCAAACTAATCGATCAATCTTAATAAATCAAATATTGTAGCTCTACTTAATATCTACAACTTTATTTGAAACTTTTTTCAATTCCTTTTTTAGTTTACGAGGCGCAAGCAAAAAACTACTTTTTCCTTATTTCAACCCGTAATTTTTCAATAACTTCCAGCTTTTTGCAAGTGGCAAATGTATCTATCTTAATCTACGCATATTAATTGTGCTTTACGCACAGTCAAACCTGAGTTACCAATTTTTTCCCCCAAAAAGTCTAATTCTACTAGACTACATTGCATGTGTGGACGGAAGAAAAAATTGCACGGAGATAGTAAATGGAGATGGCATTACAGTGCATATAGCACGAAATTTCTCAGGATTTCTTGCGGGCAATATTTTCTCATTTTGTTCGTCCAACACACGACATACGCACACACGCACGACACACACACACACACACACACACACACACACACACACACACACACACACACACACACACACACACACACACACACACACACACACACACATACACAAGATGCGCAAAATCCGTAAGATTTTGAAGAGATTCCAAAAAGGGAAAAGGAAAAAATCAAAATCTGACTAATGCTTTTATTTTTAAAGTAGAGATTTCAAACTTTAAAATGAAAAAAATAATTTTCCAATACGACAAAGTTTTTGCAAAGTTACGATTATTTGATGTTGAGTGAAATTTTGGTAAACTTCTGTTGCGCTAATTTTATTGTTCAGTATATAATAAAAAATAAGTAAACATATATTATAATATATACGCATAACTTTTTATAGATTAAAACAATAATTAAAACCATGGATGATAAAAAAATATGTAAATCATGGGACGGTATTGACTCCGGTGAAGAGATCATAATTTCTGGCATTAGCGGCAGATTTCCAGATTCAGACAATATGAATAAGTTACGAGAAAATCTATTTAATAAAGTTGACCTTGTTAAAGCAAATCATGATCGATGGAAAGAAGGTGATAATTTTAATATTTAAAATTTTATTATAATTTTACATTATTTTTGTAGAAATTTAGTGCAACTTTTGATTGATTACTAAACAGTTATAGTGCTTTTGTTCAGTAATTAAAAATAAAATTTTTAGGATTCTAATAAAACGTAACGATCTTCTTATAATTATTGTACAGAAAAAATACATAGAAAAACTATAATATCTATACACAATTATTTAACGGTAAAAAAAAACAAAAAATAGAGAAGAAACTTATAATTTAAGTGATATATTATTTAACAATTGTTACGCATTATTTTTATATACACTTAGAGAAATCAGTAATACTAAATAATAACGGGCTGAATATTCAAACAAACTGCATTTTCTATCAAAATGTCTCGAATTAATAGAAAAATATCTTACTCCTATAATAATCATAAATAGACATTTATATACTGAAAAAGTGGACTTTAAAATAAGTTTTTAAAAAGACGATTGAAATACATAATATCTTTATTTCATAATTTATTAGATTTTGTTCCGGATGTATCAAGCCGTATGGGAACAGTTAACAATGTAAAGAAATTTGATACAAATTTCTTCGATTTATCTTTCACTCAAGCCCACACACTCTCGGCTGAATCAAGACTGTTAATGGAACATTGTTACGAAGCAATTATCGATGCAGGAATCAACCCAAAGCAATTACGGGGAAAAAATACTGCTGTAATTACAGGGACATGTTATATTGAACTACAAAAGGAATTTCCATATAAAAAAGCTCAGGTAGGAAAAGAAGTGTTGTGATTAATACAACAGTATAGTAAGAAAGAATAATTAAATTTATTATCATACGTGTAGTAATATTTTGTAACGTGTTAATATTTTGTAATTAGTTAAGCGGTCTTAATATTATTGGATGTAACTACTCTACAACAGCGAACATGATTTCATATTATTTGGATCTGAAAGGACCATCACATATGGTCGATTCAGCGTGTAGTTCTAGCCTTTATGCTATGGCACTTGGTTATAATTATATTATGTCAGGAATATGTGAAGACGCGATAATTGGGATTGCAAATCTATGTTTTAGTCCAGCTATAAGTCAACAATATCGTAATCTTGGTATTTTTTTAAATATTACTGTTATTACAATATATTACTGTTATTACAATAAATATACGTACAAACTACCTTACGTATAAGAATTAAAGAAAAATATTTATTTATTTACAAAAGAAATATAATCTGACGAATTGTATAACTTCAATATACACTCTGATTATGTAAAAATTGTAATGAGATTTTGACAAAGTTGGATAATATTTTTGATGAACAAAACAAATAGTTCCATATAATGCTTTTGACGAATAAACTTATCAAATATAAAACAAAACATGTCTTCTTTATATATTTCTCATCTTACAGGTGTTTTGTCACCTAATGGTTATTGCAGACCTTTCGATTCCGCTGCAAATGGTTTTACGCGTGCTGAAACAACGGCAGTGATATACCTACAAAAAGCAAAGAATGCAAAAAGGATTTATGCTATATGTCCATATATTAAAATAAACAGCGATGGTTACAAACAAGAAGGAATAACATATCCATCGCTTTCAATGCAGAGTACTTTACTAACGGAATTTTACAATGAGTGCGGAATATCGACATCTTGCTTGGATTACATTGAAGCACATGGTACCGGAACTAAAGTTGGCGATCCTCAGGAAATTGGTGCAATTCAGAATGTTTTGTGTAAAAATAGAGAAACTCCATTAATGATTGGCTCCGTAAAATCTAATCTTGGTCATGCCGAACCAGCAAGTGGCTTAACTCAGATTGCCAAGGTAAAATAAATAATTTTCTTATTTATATAATATATTAAAATAATATTTATTTTAGCTATTTATATATTATTTATATATTATTATTTATATATTACACATACATAGAAAGAGTTTTCTTTTAAAATTTATCCTCAAACCTGGTAATTGTGGGATGATGTGTGACTTCAAAAAATTTTATTACACTTTTTATTAAAATTTAGTATAATTTTAGTAAATTTTACTATACTTTTAATACATTTTACTAAGTATAGTAAAATTCTTCGGAGTCATATATTATCCCACAATTACCAAATTTTGAGGGTAAATTTTAAGAAAAAATTCTCTCCATGTATGTTGTACAAAATACAAAAATTATTTTACATAAAAATAGTTTAACCTGTTATTTTATTGTATCGGAACCATAGACGTAGGATATATAGACCTCGTGTTTTCTAGATTTTCTTTGTTGTGCATGGTCAAACTTTAGAAAGAGTAAGCTTCTGCTCATGGTAGTCACCTCTCTGTCTAACAACATATAGTGGGGGAATGAAGCCTTCATTGATTCGTTGCCATAGTAAATTTTTGCCCCACTCTAAGTATTGATAGACCGAGAAAGATACACCATGAAAGCATGTTGTCTTCTTTTAAAGTTTGTATAGCTTTCTAGCTAAACGCGAGGTCTATATATCCTACGTCTATGATCGGAACATAAAGATTTATTAAAACATTGGGAAAAACTTCTATGTAATTTTATTCTGGTTACAATTAATATAATATAGAACATTAATAATGTACAATTAAATAGAGAAGAGAAAGTGGTTATGGATTATTTAAACAATTCCGTGTGAGTAGTTCGCGGGCATACAGTCTTTAATCATACGTTTATTTTGGCCTATCATTTTTGAAACAACCTGTTTTTGAAAAATCAGACCCTATAGTACTCTCCGGAAAATTTGCTAAATTTTGACACCAGTGGCATTAAGATCGAACCACAAATGACGAAGCAGTCTGAGGAATTACGGACATACATACATCGCGACTTATATGTATATATTGATAGATTATGTTATAGATTGTTAAAACAATTTAGATTTGACATTACAAAATAAGAGTATAAAGTTTTTTTTCTACAAAAGTAATGCTATGAAGATAATACATCAACTATAAAAATGGATGTTCATACGAACTGGAACATCTACTTTTTTATTATTATTCTTTGATGGCATTTACAGTTTGATTTTTTATTAAACATGTATCAGACTAAAAATTGATATTGGGATTAAATTGAAATGTAACTAATCAAGAACAAAATCAATATTCTTTAACTTTGCTTTGATTGGTTATTCCAATTTAATCTCAATCTCAATCTTTAGTTTGATATGGCTTTAAGATTGTCTTAAGTTTAGATACAATTTTGTTGACTACGAAGTATTTAACGATAAACTTAAGATCTTAAATATGAGATCAAATTATAAATGCGAGCCTTTTATATTAAATTATTGGCTGTTATGCGCCTGTAAAAAATTAAACTGTAAATGTCAGCCAAAGAATAATAATAAAAAAGTAGATGTTCTAGTTCGTATATGAACATCCATTTTTATAGTTGGCGCATTATTTTCATATCATTACTTTTGTAAAAAAAAACTTTATACTTTTATTATGTAATATTAAATCTAAATTGTTTTGTACAAGAATACATTTTTAAGAGCATTTTGTTTTGTATAAAAATACATTTTTGAGGGGAAAAGTTTGCGCGCATATATTTGGCGCTTTTTTAGACCTTTTTTAAAAAGGTAATTTTTGTTATGATATTATTCATTTTGTAGTGACAGGTATCTCATTTCTTTTTATAATAAATGCAAAGATTCTTAAGATGTTTTTAAAGTCCATATCAAATAAAATATTGAGATTGAGATTCAATTAAAATTTAACAAATTAGAACAAAATATTGGTTTTGTTTTTTGTGATTACATTTTAATTCAATCTCAATTTCAATTTTTAATCTGATACGGGTTTAATGGAATGGAAGCTCGAACTATAAGTCCCAGTCAAAGTATAATGATAAATAAGTATATGATATAATTTATATACAAATTTATTTTAATTTATTGTTTCTTTATATTTTATATTATTACTACTGTTAAGGAAAAGCAAGATGTCAATTATAGAAAGAGTTAGAGCAAAAGGGGGGGGGGAGGGGAGAAAAAGAGAGAGTGAGAGAGAGAGACGAAAGGGGGGAGGGGTAAAAGAAGTGTAGTGCATTTGATACGCTTCAGTCTCATGAGACGATTTATTACACATTATATTAACCTGTAATATTTCAATCATATTCAATTATACAATTAGGTGAATATCTAATTAATAAAATAATTAAAATAAAATACTAAAAAGTAAATATTTAAAAGTATTACAAATATATAGAGAAAATTTTTATTGAAAGTTACTGTCATGTGACAGTAGTTACGGACCATCAAGGAAATATATAGTTTTTTATTGCTTATGTTACGTCCGGCAGACTCCACGATTTCCCTTCGTCAGAGGAACAAATAATTTTACAAAAGAAATTCCGTTTCAACGGTCTCCGATAATTTTTTATGTGTCTAGGGTTAGTCTGTTAGAAACGTAATAACAAACATAGATGGACAAAACGACCAAGTAGATAATTCCGACTCCTTTGAATATTGAGTCAACAAATAATAAATTCTGAAGATAGAAATTCAAAAAACAACCATGGGATCTAAGCAAAGTTTCACGTTTGCTCACAAAAAATGAGCAATAAAGTATCTAAACATAAGCAAAAAATAAATAACCGTTTCCTCCATCTGCAACCCATATCGTAGCACGTCTAGCACAATAGAAAAAATTATTTATCTCTTAAACCCAAAGGGAAGATAACCTACGCGATAGGTCGGATCCCTTCGATAAAATTGAAAGAATGTGGGAGGAAACAGAGAAACTTTCGACAGATTACTTAACGTATGATTGGGCAAAAAGGAAAAACTATTTCTCCAATAAGAAAACTTAGAATTCACCCACCACACAATCCTGAAAAAGAATCCTACCAATTAGAATATTTGAACCACCTATCTCTGGATCCTCCCCTTGTAAGACTCTATATATATATAATACCAAATCTTGAAAGCAGTCAGTTTTTATACCAGTTAGTAATAGGCAATAGTAGTCAGTAATGAAAGTACCAGTAATAAGAGTTTAGCAGTCAGTAATAGATAGTCAGTAATAGTAATGGAGAGTAAAGTTTTAGAGTTACGTTTTTAGAGTTAGTTAGTTAGTTAGTAATCATGTAGAATCAGTGCGCAAGTAGACTTTAGTGCCGTTCCATCCAGTCAAGAAATCCCTTCGATTCCAACGGATTTATTCGAGAACCAACAATGAGTAAGTCCCACAATCATAATTTCTTTGGTTTTTACGTTACTCATGGTAACATCTCCCTTCTATTTTAATTCTTTAAGACACCCTCCTATTATTTATAAATAATTCTCTCTTAGAGTTTTTCGTCCCCCTTCTTTACTCGGTTTGCGGATGCGAGCCCGGCAGCTCGAGAGTCCGACCGGTCGTTCCGGTGCGCGGATTCAGAGACGGTCACTCGAGAGTCCGACCGGCCGTTCCGGTGCGCGGATTCAGAGGCTGTTGCTCGAGAATCCGACCGGCCGTTCCGGTGCGCGGATTCAGAGGCTGTTGCTCGAGAGTCCGACCGGGCGTTCCGGTATGCGAATTCCGCCCTTAGTGTTCGAGAGTCCAAACAACAATTCACGGTTTTAATTTTCAAGAGTCTGCACTTTCCTAACCTTCTCTCTCCAAGGATTTCTTAAGATATAATGTAACTCACAAACAAAAAGCTGCCCATTAGTTTTACACTTCCAAAATTTATATTAATAACCTTTGTGTGTTTTTTTTATTTTATTAATAACCCTTTGTTAAACTTTTAAAACTTTTGTAAACTCAATCGAAAATCTATTTTTATAACCCTTTGCGTATTTTTAAACTTTGTAAACTCTTGCAAAATTTATTTAGAACCATTCTTATAATTTAATCTTTATAAATTCATAGCCAACAAATTATGTTAAATCACGACTTCAGCGCCTATTTATATTCTTATAACATTTTGGAAAATTTAGAATAAATACTTTGTTTTTTTTTCTGTTACATAAATTTTATCATTTATTTAAATCTATAACTATTTAAATCTATAACCCCTCCTCATCCCGAACAAAGACTGCACCTGGTCCGATCCCGAGTTAAAGCGATTCAATTCGTTGACTCGAAACTTGGACCGATGAACGTACGACTCGAAACGGGTTATAGCGGGCCTATCGGCACGTTGACCTATATTTTTGAGTCATAAAAAGTGCGTTCGACCCGAGGCACATACCCTCTCTTAAACTGTGTGCCTACGGGAATTCTATACGTTTTGTTACGTTCTTCCCTGCCTTACCTGTTCTCCCTGAAATATCCTTCCTACCGAATAAAGAGTAAAATCCCATAAGACTGGACGTAACACTTATGAACCATAGTTACTATAGCCACATGACAGTTTTTTTATAATACAAAAATATTTCATCACTCGATAATGAAATCCAAAGTAAGTAGTGAGTATCGTACCACGAGCACGACCTCAGCAAGCGTGTTAAGCGTATAAGCGTCTTGCTATTAAAGCCAATCCTCTCCACGTCGTGGCGCCGGTAAGCGCGAGGTCGCCTGTTGTCTCGCATATGATTAAATCCATCCTGCGTCGCGACGCAGCGTCGGCTTTCGCATGCCCTATGCTCAGGAAAAAAAAGCCTTCAAACTACTGTCTTGATTTACGTCTTAGAGATGTAATTTAGCGTACGTGCAAGCTTTACATGACAAAGTATAATTATATTTATATAAATGATTGCCGACTTTCTCTGAGAGAATATATCAAAATGAATAACGTTTATATATTCATATATAATTTTTATGTCTAATTGTAAGTTGATTGGCAACATTTTTTTTCTTCTTAAATTTTGTTGTATAGTCGAATGTCAAATATTAGAATATATTTTTAAATATTGCATAATGTAATGAGAAATTTTGAGAATATAAAACATTTTTTAAAATTAAAGGTAATATCTTTTAAAAAGAGGAAGAAATGTTTGACAATGTTATCTTCTACCGTCTCTGTTAAAAAAATATAATTTCCTAGCTGACTTTTCTAAATTATACTTATTAGTAATGAAAGCTTAAGAAAAGTCATTAAAACAAAATTTGACCTCTTGAATTTTTAAATTGTACATTTCAGTTAATTTAAGGGAAATGTTTCCAAGATTTTAAGACAATTTGTCAGATAATTTTTTAATATTAAGTCGCTATCTTTTTAAATTGAAAGAAAATACTTCTAGGGTTACTTGCAACTAAATTAAACAATACGGATGGTTTACGACTTTCATTTTTATACTTCGCAGAGATGTTTTTCAAACGATTATAAATGATCTGTAGAAACGTAAAAAGTTAATCAGTTAGATTTTGCCCAAGATTAAACACAGTCGTATTTCATAAATAATCTGTCGAGCTTGTCAGCGCGCTACTGTATATTTTTTCCGACGTTCATCAAAAGAAGATTTAAGTTGTCGCCCAGCCGCCCTGATATTTCGGTCGAGGCTCGGTTTCGCGATTTAACGAAGGAATATTTTAAAGCGCGCGTATCGCAGATAAAACGAATTCCGAGACTCCAACCAGGGAAATCGGGCAAAGGCGCTATTCCGCCACGTCGCTGTCAAAGAACCGAGCTTCATAAAAATGAAGCAAGGGATCAAGAAAATCGAGGCTGCTACTGCTTTGCGTTGCTCTCAGGTATACTTTGGCTCTTAGCCAGTAATCCACCACAAAACGCGACTTAACCTTTTCGATATCAAAACCGTACACACACACATGCTGCAAAGTCTATATAGATGTAATACAAAGATCCATTACAATCTACTGTGCCGTAAAGAGATAAGAACACAAAGAGAAAATTTGTAAAATCTGAGAGATAACTTTCGCGCGTGTTACTCACTTATATATTATAACCCTTGATAATAAATCTTTGCATTTTTGTATCATGCTTTTAAAGCACTGAATAAATTGAACAAAAATTAATGCTCCCTTCCTCTCAATTATAAAATATTTTTGAACGCGACTATGCCAAATCTTTTTCAGTTAAAAACAAGTTCGAAAAATTCGTTAAGAACGACGATGAAGATGTCGCGGGGAAAACAAATTATTGCGAATACTAACATGTTGTCAAATAGAATTTATTCTAAGCAAAGTAAGAGTCAAAAATCTTATACATTTATTACTTTTTATTTTTGTATATGACACTTTTAAGAAATATTTGTATTTTTGTGATACTGATATGCAAGATCCACCAAAAAGCGTTTACTTTTTTATTTTTTAGAAACAAAAATAATTTTAAGAACATTTATTTGTTGGTAATGTATTCTATATCTCACAACAGGTTCCATAACTCTCATCTTCTTTCCCTTTTTAGTAAATTGTTAATTATATTTGTTATGTATATCCAAAAAACTTCTACTTATAATACGATTGGCAGAAATCTATACTTAACAAAATTGTACCAACAAAAATTGTATCACATAAATGTTTATTGAGATACTTGAATAAAACAAAATGGTGGTTTGTAACCTCCTTCTCTCCTCTACTTAACTCTTATAAAGTACTATATTAAGAAATTTTAATTTACAACTATTATTAATTTTAAAGGTAATAATAGCATTCGAAAGCGGGTTTGTTCCTCCAAATACTAACTATACAACACCACGGAATGATATAGACGCCTTAATGAATGGAACTGTTTGTGTCGTCCAAGAACCGATTCCACTTAAGAACGGTTACATAGGTATCAATTCTTTTGGTTTCGGAGGAGCTAATGCTCATACATTGTTAAAGTGGAATCACAAACAGAAAATTAACAATGGTTTACCGAATGATAACTTGCCAAGACTTGTGATATTATCTGGACGTACTGAAGAATCTGTGAAGTTGTTTCTAAACGACGTTAGTAAATATTTTGGAACAATATTAAAACGTTATTTTAAATACTTAAAGTTTACTTTTTGCATTATAATTTTTATCTTAAGAAATATTCTACTTTAGGTCGTTAATCATCCAATAGATAAAGAATACGTCCGTTTATTACACGACATCCATGCAGACAATATAGAAGGTCACCCATGGAGAGGATTTATTATACTTAATAATCAGCAACAAGAATCAATAAAGGAAATTCAAAATTGTGCTTCAGAAGGCATGAAGAGACCTGTTTGGTTTATATTTTCTGCTCTAGGCACACAATGGCCAGGAATGGGTATATACTTAATACTTTATGCGTTAATCATATGTGTTTAACTAATAAAATAATACATACCATTTTTAATTAAAATTAGGAAAAAATTTATTACAATTTCAAGTTTTTGCTAATACTATAAGAAAGTGCGATATTATTTTAAAACCATATGGTATAAGTGTCACAAATATTTTGACAAGAACAGACGAAAAATTGTGCGAAAATGCTTTATATGCCTTTCTTGGTATCGTCGCCATTCAGGTATTATAAATAAATGTTAATTATATTATATTTGTATTGAAACAAAAATATGAACTTTCTGTGATGTTATATATTCTACTTGAACTACATATTATCTACCCAGATAGCACAGATGATCCTTTTAAGTTCAAAAAGAATTCACCTTTTTTAATTCTTTAAGAATTTACGTAATCTGTTCGAAATGAGTTCAAGAAGAATACGATATTTAAATTTGTTATGAATTCACGTAATTTAGTCAAAATAAGGTAAAAAAGAATTCAATATTCAAATTCCTTATAAATTCACATAATTGGTTCGAAATTAGTTCAAGAAGAATACCACATACAAATTTATTATGAATTTATATAATTTAGTCAATATTAAAATGCGAATTCTTATAGAATATAAAATGAACTTTATATACATTACAAAAGGGACTCAGAATTGATGACATACAAAAGAACTTTTTTTGAACTCTTAAGAATCCTTTTGGAGCAGAAATGGGTTAGAAAAAGCCTTCATTTCAAAATTTAGGTGTTCAAAAAGAATTCTTTTCGAATTCGTTGTGCTATCTGGGTAATTACCCGCGATATAGTGTCTGATTGTAATATAATTTGTACATATTTGTAGATTGGCTTAGTAGACCTCTTGACATCCTTAGGAATTACACCGGATTACATGATTAGTCATTCCGCTGGTGAACTCGGTTGCGCCTACGCGGATAAATGTCTCACTATTGAACAAACTATTTTGTCAGCATATTTTATAGGTTTGGCATGTGTTGAAGACAAAATAATTCGTAGCTCTATGGCACTCGTCAGTCTTAATTACACAAGTCTAAAAAATATGTGTCCAGCGGATATTAAAATAACATGTCGCAATAGCGGGAACAGCAGCGTTGTGTGTGGACCTACAGAATCCGTAAAAAAATTTATGAAAAAATTACAGGTAGGACGAAATGGCTTTTGTCTTAAACCAGTAAATGGAAAATTTAAGTTAATAATTTTAAAAATATTAATTTCTCAAACTGAAGCTACAATTTACTTTACCTCTACACGTGATAAATTCTGTATTTTTATATTATCAGCATAATAATATTCACGTGAAAGATATCTATTGCAACGTACCGTATCATAGTTCATATCTGGCATCCGTGAAAACTCAACTTCTGTTAAATTTAAACAATGTAATACCGCGGCCAAAGAAACGAAGTCCAACGTGGATTAGTTCTTCAATATCTCGAACGGAATGGTTCACTTCAGCGTCAAGTTTATCATCGGCGGACTATCATACAAATAGTATATTAAACACCGTTCTATTTGAACAAACCACACAACTAATTCCAAGTAATGCTGTGACTATCGAAGTTGCCCCAGACAGCGTTTTGCAAAACGTTTTGAAAAGATCATTAGACACAAAAATAGCATACGTTGTACTGAATAAACGCACTGAACAAAATATTGAAGTGCTTTTACAAGGAATTGGGAAGCTCTACAATTATGGTTTACAACCGCAAATCGCCAATCTGTACCCACCAGTGGAATTTCCAGTTAGCCGAGGAACTCCTATGATCTCTCCATCAATCAGGTGCATAATATATTACAGAAATGTACATTTTATAATATTTTATAATTAAAAAAAATTTTATAATATATAAACGAAGCTTTTAATTTGATTTCAGATGGAATCATTCCGAAGATTGGTTTATATCGGACTGTAAAATAGATAAGTACGTAGAAAGAGAAAGATACATCGAAATTGCTCTGAAAGATGTGGAGTACGAATATTTGGTCGGTCACGTAATAGATGGGAAAAATTTGCTGCCCGCAACAGGTTATCTTGTACTTGTTTGGCAAACTATTGGCATGATGAAAGGATTAATGTTCTCAACAGTACCGATAATATTTCGAGATGTAAAATTTATTCGTGCTACTCATTTGACAAAAAATAATTATGTAACATTAAAGATTGCGATACAAGAAGGTATTTATGAAATAAGTAATTTAAAAGCATTATCGTAAAGAATGCATGTGACGTAAAATTATTATAAATGAAAAATTATTATAAAAAAACGTAAAATTATTATAGATGGAAATTTATTATAAAAAGATGTAAAATTATTATAGATGGGAAGTTTGAAATAACCGAAAGTGATAGCGTTGTAGTAACAGGCACAGCATACGACACATCAAATCCAGAACAAGAAATGACTTCGACCGATTTTTTATTAGAGAATTATGATGAAGAAGAACAAATGACGACCCGAGATATCTACAAGGAGTTGAAACTCCGCGGTTATCAGTATAGCGGTTGGTTTCGTGGAATAAAGAGTGCATCCGTTTCAGGCAATAAAGGACATATCGTTTGGAAAAATTGGATAACGTTTATGGATACCATGCTACAAATGAGTCTGATTGGATACGATACTAGGGATTTGTATGTTCCTACGAGTATTCGAAGACTGGTGATTAATCCTGAACTTCATATTTCGATGCTACGAAATAATGCAGATTATGTGAAAGGTACGTTAGACATGCATAAGCGTAGGTGTTATTCAGTAAGTACTGTTTTGTTTTACAATAAAAATATAACTTGTAACATACAATATTCCCTGATAGGAAAAGATTTATAAAATTGTATGACAAAAGAATTGTAGAAGATTTATATATATAATTCGTCATTATGATGGCATAGTTGAAAAAATAGATTTAGAAACAGTAACCTCTTATAAAGAATTAATAAATGTTTGCGCAATTAAATTTTGAAATGATATGTTGGCATAACAATAGCGATATGGCAAATCGTCTTAACAGCACATTTGCAAAATTAAATTTAGAAATAAATTGTCCAATAATTGAAAAAAACGTTTCAATCGTAACGTGTTTAAACCATTTAGAAATATAATTATGTACAAAAAACTCAGATTATTCCCCAATTATTCCTAAATTATGATGCACAAATATTGAAAAATGGAATGTGTAATATTGCATGTTTCAATAGTTGTACATTATAATGTAGGAATGATTTAAGAGTTACTGACATGACCGCTATTACTATCAATGAGATACTTAACTCTCCAACGGACGCAACTAATCTGTCAGACAAAGTGCCTCTTTTTTAATCTTTATTAAATGTCTATCGACTCTAGTGAATAAGCGATATTTGTTAAATTTATTGTAATACCATTTGATATTAATTTTGAATTAAATATTAAAGATTAAAAGCTGTAAATATTGCACATTATTATTGCATTATTGCTGCATTATACTGTGAAAATATTGAAGATTATAATGTAATAATTTTAAATGCTGAAATAATTGCAAAATATTTATGTTTCAATATTTGTTTAATCTTTAACAAATATTATTTAAGATTTATATTCTAACAAAACTGTTGCGTTATGGCAAATTATCTTAGCACAATCTTTAATGCCATTATTTTGCAATGTTTGCAAAATTTTCCTATCGGGGATGTTGCAAAAATTCTGAGTGATATTATATAAATGTACATTTTAGATACCAGATTACCCGTACAAATATACAGAGATATAGACACCATTATAGCTGGCGGGATAGAGATACAAGGGCTTAAAGCTGCTCAGATTTCTCGTCGAAAGTTAACTCAACAGACTGTTATCGAGCAGCACATATTTATACCTCATCAAGATCGCGCTGAAATTTCTTTAAATGAAGCGATTCGGATATCAGCACAACTCGTGTTGGAAGATCATCAAATCACTAAAGTGAAAGCCATTGAGCTGGTGGAAGACGTGGACGATGTTACATTAGAATACCTTTCATCTTCATTGTTGATTGAAGCTTTCGAGGATATACCATTGATACAAACGAATGTCACTTTATTAACATCGCCGAATCGTTTCAGTTCAGAAGACTTGTTACAAAATATTTTAATCTCTGACATAAACAAACCAATTGTAAACGATAAAGTCTTAATAGTTGCCGGATTCAATCTTCTGTCTAAACATCAAGCTTCTTTAGAGCGACTTTTGCCATTTCTAAAAGAAGGTGGCTATCTGTTGACGCGTGAAATGTGTGACATATATGACTATAGCAAGTATCAGCAACAACACAAATTAAACCTTATTCTTGAAAAGCGCACCGATAAAGAAATGATTGTTCTTATGAAGAAGAAAGTTTATGTAAAAAAACAAATTGTTGTTCATATAAGTAATAATAATTTTAACTGGTTAGATGATTTAAAGCCGCTTGTAAGCGACGAAAGCAAACTCGAGGAGGATAGTAGGATCATAATTGTTGGAGAGGGAGACTCTGAGTGTGGTCTGTTGGGTTTTGTTAACTGCTTGAGAAAAGAACCAGGTGGAGAATTTGTTAGGGGTGTGCTTATTCAAGACAAGGAGGCTCCTAAATTTTCTCTTCAAGACCCCTTCTACTTACAACAATTGGAAAAAGACACGACTATTAATGTATTACGATCTGATAGAATCTGGGGATCGTACAGACATTTACGATTACCACAACAGAAAGCCGAACCTGTTTCTACCGCTCACGTTAGCCAAACGGTATGTACAAAAATATTTTCAAAGTATATCGATGATTTATTGATGTGCATAATAAAATTATGTACGTTCAGGCATTTCAATTTTTGCTATTTTTATTTACAATTTTGTTAATTAAAATTATTGTTTTATATATTATACTGTATATTGTATTATAATTGACATTTGTAGATTCGTGGTAATTTGAGTACATTTTGTTGGATGGAAAATAATCGATCTATTGAATTTCCTATGGAAGATTTGGTGTCTGTGGTTTACTCATCTCTGAATTTTAGAGATGTTATGTTTGCGACTGGTAAATTAATACTTAATATGGCTCTTTCACGGAAACGATTATTTGAATATATTCCTCTTGGAATGGAATACGTTGGATTCGACGCTACCGGGCAACGAGTAATGGGAGTAAATGATACTGAGTAAATAATGTTTTAAAAACTAGTTATACTTTTTAATATAAAAATATTAAAATCAACTTGAAATAATTTTTTTAGTTGTATAGCAAACGTTATCGTAAAGAATAAAGACTTATGTTGGAAAGTACCGGATGCGTGGACATTTGAAGAGGCTGCGACGGTTCCATGCGTTTATAGTACAGTCTACTTTGCCTTATACATTTATGGAAAAATGAGAAAAGGCGATAAAGTACTTATACACTCTGGTACTGGCGGCATTGGACAGGCAGCTATTCATCTCGCTCTCAAAGAAGGATGCGAAGTGTTTACTACTGTAGGCACAAGCGAGAAACGAAATTTTATTAAAAAAGTGTTTCCTACAATTTTGGATGAACATATTGGAAATTCTCGAGATACCAGCTTTGAACAAATGATAATGCGACAAACGAACGGTCGTGGCGTTGACATCGTGTTAAATTCATTGGCGGAGGAAAAGCTAATTGCCTCCGTTCGTTGTTTGGCTCAAAACGGTCGTTTTTTGGAGATCGGAAAGTTTGATTTTGTTTCTAACAATCCTCTTTGTATTTCTGCGTTTCAGAAGGGTATAAGCTTCTATGGAATTTTATTAGATAATATATTTATTGGTGATCACAAGTATAAATCCATATTACGCAAAATGATAACCGATAATCTTAAGAACGGAACCATCAAACCTATCCAAGTAAAAGTTTTTCCAAAAACAGATATTGAAGAAGCTTTTAGATACATGGCGAGTGGAAAACACATGGGAAAAGTATGTGATTAATAATAACATAGAAATTTATTTTTTTGTTATAGTGTGCACAGAAATATTTCATACATAATTTATATTTGTTTTCAATATATGTATATGTTTACAGATTATTATAAATATTCAGGAAAGAAATAAACCTTTAGATGAGCCCATTATCGCATATCGTCGTTATTATTGCCTCAGGAACAAAAGTTATATTATATTGGGTGGTTTGGGTGGATTTGGTTTAGAGTTAACAGATTGGCTAATATTTCGTGGTGCCAGAAACATAGTATTGGTTTCACGAACTGGAGTAAAAAACGGTTATCAACGCATGAAGATTCGACTATGGGAATCGTATGGTGTAAATGTGTTAATTATCAAGCATATCAATGTCGCTGATTCCGAAGATTGTGAATACCTCTTGCGAACTGCGGAAAACAAAGCACCAGTGGACGCGATATTCAACCTCGGTGTGGTGTTGAAGGATAACGTTTTAAAGAATCAAACCGCAGAGACATTTGCAGAGTCCTTTCAGTCGAAAGCTCGTGCAACACAAATTTTGGATAAACTTTCCAGAAAGCTTTGCTCTAAACTGAGACATTTCGTAGTGTTCTCTTCCGTTTCCTGTGGTAGAGGCAATGCTGGACAAACAAATTATGGCATGGCTAACTCTGTTATGGAAAGAGTGTGTGAAAAGAGAGCGGAGGAAGGATTACCCGGATTGGCAATTCAATGGGGCGCTGTAGGTGACGTGGGTCTCGTCGCTGATATGCAGGAGAATGAGAAGGAATTGATTATTGGTGGTACCTTACAACAAAAAATATCATGTTGCCTCAATGAACTTGATAAGTTTTTACTTCAAAGCCAGCCTATTGTTAGCAGTATGGTAGTGGCAGAAAAGAAAACAGGATCTATCGGACATGGAACTCCGACGGAAGTTATCGTCGATATTTTAGGTAAGTTCATATTTACTTTTTGCTTTTACATACTTACTATATCTTTTATTCAGTTTTATTTTACGTAATTAATTACTGGTAGTACATTACAGTTCAAGTCAAAATAACTTTTTATTTATATTACAGATATAAAAGACATGAACGTTGTAAGTCAAAATACGTCTCTGGCTGAACTTGGAATGGACTCCATGATGGCTGTTGAAATCAAACAAACTTTGGAACGAGAGTTTGACATTTTTCTTACTCCACAAGAGATATATCATCTCACATTTGCGAAACTTGATAAGATGTCCAATGCAAACATCAATAATTATGATAAGCAGCATGAGAATAATCTTAATGCAGATAAAGAGGCCTATGTGATAAAATTGCCAGTTAGTATTATAAAAGACGAAGATTTTATTTCAGAGGTCTGTTGCAATCTCTCGACTAAAAATCAGAATACTACGACTGAAGTGTTTCTTATCCCGGGAATCGACGGTTGTGGAACGGTATTTCATCATTTAGCTACAGATATTAAATTTTCCGCAACGTCTTTGCATTATAATACAAATAACATCGATGCTAAAGAAATCGTGGACATAACTGATCGTATCATCAATGTAAGCAATCGTACGAGTAATTTCATATTCTACTTCCGTAAAGTTATTATTATTGTATTTTATGGGGCATTAAGTTTAAAAAATATTTTAATATTTACTTTAATATTTGCATAGCATATCTTATCAAAACTAAAAGACGGAAAAGACTTTGTAATGGTAGGATACTCCTTTGGGTCTATTATTGCGATTGAGTTAACAAGAAGATTGGAAGAGTTAAATTTCAAAGGTCGTTTGGTTCTTATCGACGGTGCTCCTGAGCAAATGCGAATAATATACAAATATTTTCCATCAAATTTTAATGATATGGATCTTCAGTTGGTTGTTTTGACTAATATTATAGAACTTTATTCACCAGGATCTAGTAAAAAAGTATAATTGTTTTCTCAATTATATAAGTTAAAATTTATTGTACATTTATGATATATTTTTGTATTTGCTGTGGCAATTACTATCGATATTACTTGCTGTTTTAGAATTTTGTAATTTATGTGTTTTTGTTTTAATACAAATTTTTATACTTAAAAAATGTACAATTTTATAGATTATAATGGAACTGGAGAATTGTAATACCTGGGAAGAGCGATACGATATTTTCGCAAGATCGTTTTTAGTTATGAATACCTCACTATCCCCAGCAAATTTAAAGACTCTGTGTACCACAGTTTACAAACATTTATCCGCTATTCGGCACTACAATCCTTCTACGTTGCCACCCATTAATTCTCCTATAACCTTGTTAAAATCTACACAACCATTGAATATACCAATGACGGATAAAGATTATGGTTTGCATAAGGTACTTTTAAGAAGTTGCATTAATTTATATTATATTGTAGTAAGTCAATTTATCAAAAGTTTTGAGATTAATAAAAGATGTAATATTTAAGGTAACTCAAAATATAGTTCAAGTACATTACGTCAACGGTACTCATGTGACAATATTGAGAAACAAAAAGGTGTCGGCTGCAATTAACGGGGAATCACCTTTTATTATTTAAAGTAATTATTTATGACATTGAAAGATGAAGAAGTGTCTCCTGCGATTAACTGGGTTACCACTGTTTCTAATTTTATGCTATAATTTGTGAAAAATTTGATATAATTAAGATTCTGGACATTAAAAAGTATTTACATTGCATACATTATTTATATTTTTTATATATTTTTTCTTAGAAATAAATATAAAAAGCTTAGAAATGAATATAAAAAATATTTAAGAATATTAAAAAAATAAGATTATATATTATCGAGCTTCAAATTGAGTTTTAAATCATTAAAAAGATACTCGTGGTGTAGTGCAATCATCTAACACGTTTTTAAAAATACTTTTACATATTTTCAAATAGTTATTTGTTTAATTTTTAAAAAGAAATAAATATAAATATATTACATTTTTATAGTGGTTATAATTGTTTATAGTTACTATAAAATATAATGTATTTATATTTATTTCTTTTAAAAATAAACAAACAACATTTGAAGATGTGTAAAAGTATTTTTTTAAACGCGTCAGATGCACTATACTACGAATACCTTTTTAATGATTTAAAACCTATTTTGAAACTCAATAATATAATTTTACTTTTTAAATACTTTTAAATATTTATTATAATAGTTCTTTATAATTGTTTTTAAAAATTTTTAATACATGCAACGTAAATATTTTTAAGAAGTCCAAAATTTTAATTAAAACATACGCACACGCGCACAAACACACGCGCGCGCGCGCGCTTATAATTTTTCCAAAAAGACTTAAATTAAAAGAAACTCAAATTAAAAGAAGGTGTAAATGGACTTTTAAAGATTAATAAAATTATAATCATTTGTAACGTATAATAAATATTATATGTATATACTAGAATATAATGTCATTTTTCTGTATCTTTTTCTTTTCCTTAAAATTAATCAAAAAAGTAAATACGTAGTGTAGCTACCAAATGAGCACAATGGTGTTTAAAAAATATTTTTTTTTATGTTTGACAAACGTTTTTAAAAACATTTTTTAAAACATTTAAATAATGGGATAAGTCCCCTTTTTTTCATGAAAAAAATGTTTATTAAACATTAAAAAAAAACATTTTTTTATTATATTATAAACATTTATTTAACGTTTAAAATTTTTATTTAGATACATGGATATTTATGCTTTCACAAATTTTTAAAAATAATGGTTTTTAAGTACTAGAACACAATATTGCGCGCGCTTCGCGCACGCCACTTAGCATTCTTATGTTGAACATTGCACTTATCCTTTTTCTGTAATATATTACTCTCACACACTTTATCATATTTAATGCTTTTCTCTATCTCACCCTCCCTCGCTCTCCCTTTTCCCCTCTCTAAATTATTAATTATATTATTAATTATATTAATTATATTATTTTCATATTGTTCAATATTACTCTTACACACTTTACCTCCATACTTAATCCTCTTTAAATAAATTGAAAATTATAATATATTATATTTAATGTTACCTGTTAATTTTCAATCAATTTTCAAAACTTTCACTTTCTGGCTTTCTTGTTTAATCTTTCTCAATCACAATTTTCCATCAGATGGCTGTATGATCAGATGTTTAAACCTTGTACCATATATATATGGTACAAGGTTTAAACATCTGATCATACAGCCATCTGATGGCAAAAAAAGTAAAAGTACAAATCCTCACCACTTAGCCGGGCGACGACGATGACGATAATAACGACTGCGACGTGTCTTAAATCAAATTTATTTTTGGTCAAAAAATTTTTATCGCGATATCTCCGCTCGTAAGTCACGTAGCGGAAAATTAAAAAAACTTTTATTATATAAATTGGGTACGAGCTATCTATTAACCCTATTGAGAAATCCATCGGTTCAGTCATTATCAGCCCCCTGACACAAAAGTAATTCTCGTGTCTACGTAATGACGTCTGGTGCTGGCAAACACTCGCGCCGGATGATATATATATAAGTTGCGTTTCGATATTTACTGTCAGTACTGAAAATTTACAGTATATGTAATATAAATTATAGATTTTTAGTATTGGCAGTGAATATTAGAACGCAGCCATAGGCTGCGTTTATTAGTTCCGGTATACACTGCCAAATACTGAAAATCTATAGTTTACGTAATATAAATATGTAATTTTTTGTTAAAATTATATAAGATAGGATAAAATAAAATGGGATAGAACTTTATATAAATATAAAAAGAAGTACACGTGTTGTAAATAATATTCTTTTTTATTTAACTTTTAGAAAATTTTGCATTTTTTAAATTTGTAGATTAATTTTCTTTTTTTTATTGTTTATTTTATTTGCATATTGTCGCATGCGCATAGTTATGTAAAATTCAATTATTTGTGTTAGTACTTGGTACTTATATGATTTTGACACGGAAATGACAAAGCAGGTGTATAAATATCTTCAATTATTTATTCAAAAACATCAGGTTGATGGCAATGTTTTATAAATAAATTTCCTAAATATTTAATTAAATTAAACATTTTTTAATTCGGATGAATTATTTGTCCTTCAGTGCCATCGGTTTTTATGTTACTTAATATATCTATTAGAAGAAGACGATCTGTATCAGAACTTAGAAATGCGTTCTTGCATACATCACACTTTATTGATTTTAATATGTGATTGGATAAATACCCAGTTACATAGTAAATAATACAATCAATAATTTCTGGTCGACTATAATTGTTCAAAATCTTGCGAGAGTAACGAGAGTTCCGGCGACGTTGAGACTCTCGTATGTTTGTGAAAAACAATAGGCACGAATGTGTCGCTACTCGAACGCGCGGGGATCATCCGCACGACAAGCGTTCACGGCAATAAGCATCGATCAATCGCATGCCAATAGGACGTTTGTCGGTCGAGTGATCCTCCGCAGATTTGTTCAAGCCGATTCGGTCGTTTAAAACCTGAGAGGCGCGAGCGGCTCGGAGCGGAGGCAGTTGACTCACGTCCGACTCTCCGTAACGATCGTTTCCGTTACGAGTTTTTCACGCCTCGGCTTTGTGACGAACCTTGCCCCGGGCACAAGCGCGGGCAACATCCGCGATCGCGCACTCGCCGGATTATAGCCTGCGCGCAACGAGACTCTGTCTTAAACAATAATCATGATCCATAAACTGATCAAAATTCTAATCAAATTCGTTAATATTAACAGCATTATTTAATTTTTCTTTTAATTTTGCTATAGATGATGCTTTTTCACGAGAATCATAATATAAATTTTTTATCTCTGAAATTGATATTGTAGGGTCACATTTTTTATCCAAAAGCGTACAATTTCCATATTTAGGTGGCTTGATTATACTGAAAGTACTTAATATTTTATAAATTTGAAGAAAAGTGGGTGTTTCTGGATGATCATTCGATCCTGCCACATGTCTCACGGTTCCAAAGAATCTCTAATATATAGATGCAGAAGAAAATATATAAAATATCTCAGATATGCGTGTCTGGAATGGTACAAATAAAAGACTAAAAATATTATAATTATATGAAACTAACTTTTTAGTACACAGAAAATATACAAAAGATTTCATATACTACATTCAAATTTTTTCTATAATTAAACTAAAAATATAAATAATTGTATTAAAGATTCGATTCTCAATTTTTATTGTATCTTATTTCATTATATCTTAAAACTTATGCGTCTAAAAAAATTTTTAAAATACTGTTTTTTAAAATATTAAAATAAAGATTTCAAGCATTCAAAGATTTACATACAAGTTTTATTACAACTTATGCATTTGAAATATTGGGTAAAATTTCTTTGGCTTAAAAGCAATCAAATTTCAATTAGCATTCTATCAATTTTAATGAAGTTCTCGGATATTGAGATGTAAGCCTCCACCCAATGGCATCGTCAGCGCAGCTTTTGGATCAAGAACCATTGGTATTAGAGTTTTCTCACATGGTGTCACTTCGTATTTGCTCAAGATTGTAATAATTCCAAGTTTTGTTTGTAACAGTCCCATACGAGCGCCTGTGGTACATATAACAGTACATATATGTGAAACATTTCACAATATTTTTTTAATTAAAAAATATGTAAAATAAATGACATTAGTAAAATGCTATGTAATGTTATCTGTTCGTGATATTATAATTAAGATTGCAAGTTCTATAAATATAAAAGTGGATTATTGAATATATTGAGTATATGTAATTACTTGTAGATAAATATTTGTGATTTCTACATAACAAAACCAAAAAATTGAATTTGTGCTTTAGATGACTAATTTGTGATTTGATAACTGTTTGATAATTTGTTAATTTTGTTAGAATTTCCGTAATTTAAAATTGATGTCCTCACCTATACATATACGTGGACCCCCTCCAAATGGAATATAGGCACATGACGGAATATTACGTTTATTCTCTTCACTAAATCGCTCCGGATCATATTTTTCCGGATCAGAAAAGTATTCCGGATCATAGTGTATGCCAAGCATTGAAATATAAACTGGCGTACCTTTTTCGAGAACTAAATCGGAATTTGGCATCTTGTAAGTTTCCACTGTTAAGCGATCTAGAAATGGCAACGGCGGATACATTCTTAAAGTTTCGGACACTACCATGTCGAGATATTGCAGTGAACAAACCTGGTAAAATAAATATTTTAAGCTGGCTTGGTAATGACGTTAAAATTCATTTGTTTTATTTATGACATTTTTTCACAGTAAAAAAATAATGTACGGTCTTTGCATTACCATATCATATGTGATTTTGCCATCAGTTTCGTGAAGCGCATCGAGAATTTCTCTCCTGAGCCTATTTTGTATTTCGGAATGTATCGCGAGTTCATACAAAGAGAAAGCCATTACTGTTGAAGAGGTCTCATAACCAGCTGTGAAAAAAATAGCTGCTTGCGCTACTAGATCGTCCCCTTCAAATTCTAAAATTTTAATTTATATTTTTCAAAATTGTTACCATAATTTATTTCTAGCTACAAAAATCGTTACTCAAACAAATTAAATGCGTATTCTGGATTTTAGGTGTAAATTGAAAAATGTGTGCATTAAAAATATTTGAACAATCATTTGCTTACTAAATCCTCCTCCAATGTCCTGATCTTTATAAGTTTTTTTTAGTTCAATAAGTGTATCAATGAGATCATTTCTTTTTTCACCAGAATTCATGCGTTCGGAGAGAGTCTCCCAAAGAACTTTACGCAAGAACTTTGTAGCGTCCTTGCCAAATGTTTTCATACCGGTCCAACGAGCCAGAGTTGGAAAGAATAAGATCGAGAGAAATTCGAAACCGCGGAAAAAGTCAAAGTCAAAAATCATTCTACCATATTTTCGGAATTCGGCATCTGGATTATTCAATGAGTTCACATTAAGTCCGTAGGCAGTAATACCAACTATGTCAGTAGCAAATTTGGCGGTTAAATCTTTTATTTCCATGTCCATTCCTTTTCCTGCCGTCAACGTATCGATTTAATGTTGTCGTTCCAATGATTTGATATTAATAGTGACTTTTATGTCCATCGACATTTGATGTAGTTTTATAAATTCAGCCCTTACCTTCTAATTTCAGCGAGTTGAGATGCGTATCGAGATTTTTACCGCATTCTAACATCAGTTCAAACATCTTTTTAAGCTTCCCAGACGTGAAGGTTGGTGTCAACTTTGCTCTTAAGGTCTTCCAAGCTGGATTTTTAATAAAGAAGAGATTGGCATAACCTAGACGATCTTTAGTATCAGGCGAGGTGTGTCGATCAGCGAAGTAGTTGAAGTCTTTTATTAGAATGTTTTTAACGAGCTCCCGATCGCAAACCATTAAGCACGGCTTGTCTAATAAGTAAAGTCCGATGTAGGACATCCCTTTCCTTTGATCATACAAATCTTTCATAAAATACCCAGGATTTTTCTTCATAAACATGATATCCGAGAAATTGCCAAAAATTGGTGTTGGTGGCAGTTCAAAAACGCCTCGTTTCTTCCAGTAGTTGTATTTACGTGTCATGTAAAGATAGACAGTTACAACGAGAGTCGTTAGAACTATTATGCTATCCAGGCCCCAGTAAGCCGTTATAAGTGCCATTGTTCACTTTGCTTAATAAAAAAATCTCTATATTTATTTCTGAAAAATAAATAGTAATACGCGCGCGCGATTAACTCGTAACGTAGATATTATTTAGTTGTTTATTAAATTATATTAAATATCCAAAGAATCTTTGAACTCACACACACAGATTAATTATACACACGCATATATTGAGCATTACACTCAGAAAAAAACAGCTAATTTGACTCAATTTTTTAACACAATTAAATTTCTTTAATTCAAATATTTATATATTTAAAGTAATAAATACACTCTTCTAAAAAAAATTTAATCAAGTCGAAAAATTTAGTTAAATTAAATTAACTATTTTTTTTCAATGTAATGTAGATATTAATTAAAGTCACAGATTCAATTTTTAATTTTATAAATTTTATGATTTAAAAATTTATAATTTTAATTTAAAAAAATTGTAAGCGCGTATATTAATTAAAGACATCAAAACTCCTAAGTATTTAACTTAAATTTGTAAAATTTAATAAACACTCGATTATCGCAAAAAAGATATCACATCATTGATTAACCGTCAAAATTTAAAATAGTAGACAGAAAAAAAATGTAATATAGCCAATAACATATGTGATTGTGGACCGGCAACTACATAAAATACTCAATTCAATAATATTTGCTATTAATGCAAGTACAATATTGATACTGCAATAGCATATATTATTGTGTTGAGTATATCTGTAATTGGCAGCCCGCAATAACATATCTTATTGAATATGTTACATTTTTTTTTCAGGGTAGATTTAATGATAAAAATTTTTATTTAAATTCGTCTTTACATCTTTATCAGATGAAATATAAAAACTCACGTAATCAAACTCACGTAAATCAAACGTCGTCTGCCAGTTGTAAGAATTAAATGAACATTTTTCTGTCAGAATGCGCGGTATATATACTTTCCAACCTTATAATCTCCCCTATTTTTTGGCTGTTTTCGTCCAGTAAGATATGTCACACAGTGAAAATGCGACTTTCTTGAGTAATTACAGTGATAATAATGATGACGTAATTTATTGACGCTATATGTACAGTATACTTGAATGGATTCGAGTCCCTCTGTAATTTAAAATGATCATTTGATTTTACTTCTGTATCTACCAATCCGTAAATAGTAATTGAGTTCTCGTCATTAGTGCACATCTGTTAAAACGCGTGTAAAATTGCATTATCTTGTCCTTTTATTATACCTTATAGTTCGTATATAATTACATCCTTGAGGTTCATGTGTACTTGTATAATTACACCAATCATCTGACTAAAAGAACTATAGCTTTAATACTGACAATAAGTAAAAATGCCTAACTTTCGTCAACGATATCCCGGTGACTATTATTAATGGAAAATACTTTAACAAGTGCTTATTTTGTTCGTTATAATTATTTTAAGTTTTTGTAAGCGTATAGTTGATTCTATTAAGACAAATATTAGTTATAAACAAAAATGTAAAAATTGTAATTTTGGAACTTTTTGTTATTTTTTGCCATCGTTTTTTTGCTTATTTTTTTTATTTTAAAAAATTGTAAAAATTTTTTTTTAATACATATTTGATAGAAAATTTAATTTCTTACAAAAATGTTTTGTAGCAATTTTTTCGTACTTGCATTTGTTTTCGAGATATTTCGAATTAGTAAAAACCTACCTTTTTTTTCTATATCTTGAAAACACACCCCTGAATTTAATAGCATTTTGCAGTTTTTCCACTTTTTTGGTCCAATATACCATAACAATCAGTAAAATTGCTTGAAGGAATTAGTTGGTAATTAAATCCTCTGGTTGGCCTAATATTGAGATTTCAAAAGTGACCACATTACTAGCACGCTTAGATGGCTATATTAACAAAATCCTACATTATTGTTTAATTTTGTATAACTCGAGATGTACAGTCGAATAAAAAGTTGAATGACAAAAAAATACCGAAGTATAAATACATTTGGATAATAATGCGTTTACGTTTAAAAATATTAAGCAAGTCTTATGTGTAATTAAATGTTAAAATGTACCTTAAAAAATTTTCAAAATTCTTGAATATAAAAATGTCTCATAACAAATGTTGATTGTTGCTTTGTCATATTAGCGTCATTATATATTTTATATAACATCAGGCTACTAAACAAATGATATCACAAATGATTTATTAGAATTCGCCAGTTAATAGTGAAGATAATATGGGTAGCTGTATTATCCGCATATATTATATTATATTATACCATCTTCTTTTCTACTAATTTTCAAGATATCTTTCAGAAAGCTTTTAAATATAATGTTTTTGAAAACTTTTAATGATATTTTAGACATTACAAATGAAATATATTTGAAATATTTTACTGAAAAAATCGGAAATAATTTTAATAAAACGTTTCACAAATATTTCTGAATGATTACAATGTTATATTTTAACATTAATTTGCAAAATATCTTTCAGAAAGCTCTCTGAAATATGTGTACTGTGTAGGATATAATGTTCATACACTATTCCAAATATTTTAGGAGTCATTTAATGATTCTGTGAGCATTCCTCTTTTATTGTAGATATACGACAGTTTTGGGATACAAAACGGAATATCTCAGAAATATTTAAGGTTAACTGGGTCGCGTTTCCGGCCTCTAAATCTAATCTGACACAGTGAACTTATATTATCAATTTTATTTTCTGAGGAGAAACTAAACTAACGTATAAAAGTATTTGTCTACTTTACTCTTTTTAAATAAATAATGGAAAACAAGTAAATATATATTAATTTTCTAAAAATATTCAGTTTAATAATAATCTTGGTTAAAAACATGACAGTTTACACATAGAATATAATAATAGAATTTGAATAGAATTAAGTATAAAAAGATACAAAACTCAGAGTGCAGGCTTAATATTTTTGATCGGTAGTGTACAATTTACTATATGCTCACAACATTCTTAGAATCATTTCCTGTGTAGTATTTGATAAACACCAAGAATAAAATTATTTCAAAAGCGCTGCTAGCGTCAAAGTACACATTCTGTTCACACTACACGTGCTTCTCTTTACTTGCGCCTGCGCGACACCTCCGGGAAAACGGGCCTTAATCTTTGAGTATATATATAGTTTACTCGAAGGCCTTAAGGCCTAAACATAATGCTAGGCAACAGGCAATAGAAACAGGAAATAAAGAAAGAGAGAAAAAGAGAAGAAGATCCTTTCTCTCTTTCTCTCTTTCATTATTTCTGTTCTTATTGCCTGTTGCCTGGCATTGTGTTTAGGCCTTTAATGCTCATCAATTTTGACGCGACTCTAGTGTGTGTGACCTACGCAGTTCAGTTAGCAATATGGCCCACCACGTGCATATTCCATCTCGTGTGTATTAACTGAGTCGATCTTTTTACATTACAAGAATTACAACAAAGAATACTACGTATAGCTGTTATAATACACGAGCAAGATCGTGTAATAAATTTATATCAAAACTAAGGTGTATACCAATTCTTTCACTTGTACGCACGATACAAGCCAGGAAAGAAGAACACGTGCCCACTTGCACGATTGCACAAGTATCAACACATCCATTACAACATAGTTAATTGTTTATTATAGTGTACAAAATACATTTCTTACGGAAAGTACACTAGAAGCAATTTTAAATTTTTATTTTTTAGAAAAAGAAATTCTGAAGTATTAAAAAAATGGTAAGCTATATTTTGATATAATTACATATAATTTATTTTGTTATTAAATTAATATGAAAATAATAAGTGAAAGATAAACTTATAAACCAATGAATCATAATTATATAAATATTGTAATTGTTATAATTTAAAAAATATACTATAACTATATTATATAGAGGATAAAAACATTTATATATATATATTTAACAAAGAAATAAAATAAATTTTAAATCCATTATTTATTATGTATACAGGGTGTTCCAAAACATGGGTCAACGCTCGTAAAAAGGTAGAAGGAATTGAGATAAACAAAAAAGTCCAATATTGTCTTGGGTCTTGAGTTAGATCTTGAGTTAGGTCTTGGGTTAGGTCTACCAATAATCGAGGTATTAATTTTTCAAATTATGCGAATGAGAGCGCGCCGAAGAAAGAACTCTATCCGTTCTAGCTATAACACGGAAGAAAAAATCTATCGTAAAATGATAAGCTTTTATTAATTTACTGTTTACAATTACGATAAAAATTAATAATTAGATTATTTGAAGATTCCATACGTTAATATTTCGATTATTGGTGGGCTTAACCTAAGACAATATTGGACTTTTATGTTCATCTCGATTCTTTCTACCTTTTTACGAGCATTGACCCACGTGTTTCGGAACACCTTGTATATATAAACGCATGTGTCAGAATCTTTTTTGTATTTTTTATTTTTTTTAACTTATAATTAAATAATAATTTTATTATAAATATTTAATAAAGATAGAATATTTCTTGAATATTAAATAAATTTTAATGTTTTAAGATTTTTTTTAGTTTTTAGAAAATATTTTTATATATTTTATATATTTTATTGTATTTTGTACAAAAATATATTTTTTATCATTCTATTAAAGTTTTTAATTTTCTTTATTTTACCAAAATGCAAGAATTACAATTACCAGTTTTTAATTATTTTATATTTTTTTTTTAAGCATTAATTATAGTAGATTTAATTCAATTTTTTATAACTTTATATTTAAAATTAGAAGCCATTTTGGGAGTTTTTGGGGTGCACGATATAAAAGAAAAATCATCAATCAGATTACTTGGATAGGATTTGAATAAATTTATACAATCTGATTGGTAGTGTTTGTTTTACACTGTGCCCATCTAGTACTTATTCCATTTTTTTGTTACAATTCGAAAACAAACGTTTTTTATTATTTTTACAGAGTTTGGCTATCGTAAAGTTTGTTTTTACAATTGTCATTTTCGTTTATTGGACCACACTTTCAATAGCGGATGTACCATTGACCATAGAAGACTACGTGAACGAATCGCTTCAACTTCAGTGTAAAGATGAGATTTCTTTAAACTTTTCAAACGCTGTGATTTCTAAGATTAACCAAGATTTCATTAGTAGTCCAATAATCACTTGCCTTAATCTCATAGGCAATAATATTATGAATATTGGGAAAGGCGCTTTTAATAAAGTTCCCAATTTAACACATTTGTTTTTATCTAATAATAAACTTGATGAACTCTTTAATTTTGGTACACACGATAAGCTACAAGTGCTTATTATAAATGAAGCAAGAAACATAGACATAAACTTTGGCATCTCATTGTCAGATTATTGTTTATACAGGTATTCTAAAACAATTCACATTTTTGGCGAATATCCTAATTTAGAAATTTTGTCTCTTCGTTTAAATTGTATTAGCGAATTACAATTTTCTCCATTAATGGAACAAGAAACCTCACATTTTGAAAAGCATTACGATATAATTTCAAAAGTTCTATTTCCCAAGTTAAAGATACTGGATCTCTCCGAAAACACTATAAAAAGGACCAATTTTATAAATTTAATATCGAATAACTTATATTTTCTCGATCTTCATAATAATTTGATTGACTCTTTGAATTTATATGAAAAAGGGAACAATTTGTTTGCACTAAACTTAAATAATAATAATTTTAATTCTATTAGTCATCAGAACAATCCGTGTCTATCGATGGTTGGTTTAAAAAATCTGCATTATCTTTCTGTTTTCAACAACAAGGTTAAAGTCATTGATTCAAATGCTTTTCAAGACAACGGCAAATTGCTCTACTTAAACTTATCTTCAAATTACATAAATTATATATATCCGGACACATTTGCAAATTTACAATACTTAAAAACGCTTGATTTGAGTATTAACGAACTTGAGAATGTTCCACAAATATCAAAGGAAATAGAACTCAACAGTTTGTATATTAATTACAATAACATAACAAAACTATTTTCACATTCCTTCGTGCAAATGCCAAAATTGACGACATTGTTATTAGGACAGAATAACATTGATGAGATTGATGTTAATGCATTTGCTGATCTTTCTAACCTAGAAGAATTAGATCTCTCAAAAAATATGTTGCGTTTTCTGCCTCAAAACTGGGCAGATTCTCTTGTGTCAATAAAATATTTGGATTTAAGTTCTAATTACTTTATTTCACTGGAGCATTTATCGTTGTCAAATGCATCACCATTGACAGAAGTATATTTAACGATGAATCCATTAGAATATTTAAATGTTGCATATTTTAAGAATTTACCGCAAAATCTTACTATTAACTTAATAGATAAGTCAAAGTTTGCAAAATATTATAAATACAAATTCCAAAAAATATAATTATTAAAAACAAATTTTTTAATTAAAATTTTATTATTGTAATAAACATAAAAAATGTTTTCTTTGATTATTAAAAATAATAAAATTTTACAAAACAAAATTTTCTATGTATATAAGTATTGAAAATTGAATTTACAATATTAAGCAATGTATAATTACATATAATTATAATGCTATACACACACATATATATTATTATACTGTATAAAATTTTTATTTCTTAATTTTTTAAATAATCCTCAGGTTTCACACCTTATTTTTGTCTCTATAATCTATATACATACTTTTAGATAGCGATATAAAAGTATATCAATTTAAATCTTTTTCTTTTTTAATTAAAAAATATTCCAGTCATTAAAAAAATATATCCTAAGGAGAGCGACATATGTATGTATATGTATATGTATGTATATATCTACTTCAGATCAAAATATATTTTTTAAAAAGTAAAGACATCTTAAATTACATTACATAGTGTGAGGCCTAAAGGTTTTTACTGGATATAATTGTTCTTGTTCATATAATGAGATGTTTGCAGATTATATAAACACAACAAATATATAAATTAAGTCTTATATGTATAAAATAAATGGAAATGATTTTAAATGATATTTTTTATTTATTAAAAACCTCTTTAAACTTTAACACCTTTCCTAACAATTTAAAGTATAATGTAAGAAATTCTTATTAAATAAACTATATTTTACTATTATAAATTGTCGTGGTAATAAAATGTACACATATCTAATATATTTGTATATTTTACAAAAATTACAATTTTTAAAAATTTATTAAAAATTTTATTTATGCTAATAACAGACAAAATTTATAATTATATATATTAAAAATTTAATTTACTTTTTGCCCATTCCTGTAAAAAAAAATTTTATATGAATTTAATATAGATTAATATAAATTATATTAAAATTAAATAAAATACTAATAAGATTTTAATAAGAACTCAGTTTTTAATTAAAACTTTATAAACATTTAATTTTGATTATGTACAGATCTATATTAGGTATTATATAGTCTTATTAAATGTCTTTATAAGGATTGGACGAAATAAATACTTATATTAAAGCGAGCTTCTGTCTCCTTAGAAGAGAAACATGTGCTCAAATAGTAAAGTAATACATAGATGAAGTAATACATTACTTTGAGCAAAACAATAACGTTGTTTGAATAATATAATAAAATTGTTTAAGATAAAGATATAACAACATAAGGTAAAGATCAAACAATTGCATTTTTTGCTTAAAAATTGATTTGTTTGGACAATTTCACGCGCTACAATTGATTACAATGATGCAATGTGCAACGTATGGCGTATCAAAAGACATGGTAATGCCTCGTGCTAAGTATACACGCAGTGAGACACCACCCCGCTGCCTTTTTTACACGAGACGCCGTTTGCATTATCGGATCTCAATAACAGCTGAATCGATTAATTTCTAAATAGATTTAGTGAATAGCTTGAATCCAATTTGTATAATAAAAGTGTTTTTATTTTTCCGCGATTACGAGCCAAGATATCGCAATTTGAAGTTTCGCATCAAGAGTAAAATATTTTAAGAAACGTCGGTCGTCGTTATTGTTATTGTCGTTATCGTCGTCGTCGCTCGGAACAGATGGTGGGGATTTGTACTATTACTTTCCGCGCGATAGATAGCGTACAAGTTAACAAAATGTTAAAGTTGTCCTGTTTTACCGATAATTTTCCTACTCACTAAACTTTTAATTGCATTTACAGAATTAAAAATCCTTCTCTACAATTATTATTATACGTCGCTGAAAAGACGTGCTTTAAAATATACTGATTATTGTGAAGAATAATATTATATACCTCAATGGTCAAATTGGCTAGGACGCGCGCACAGAATAACGAGAAATCCGGGTTCGAACCCCGGTTGAGGTATTATTTTTCGCAAATTAAATTAATTTACAGTTTTTTGGGAAATATGGGAAAGAGGGGATTTTAAGATGCTCTCAAGCATCGAAATTTAGTTTATTAACTGTGTCTTAAGCCTGATAAATTCTGTTGGCGCGCAATTTAAAATAAAGCTGAAAAAAATAAATTTAATAGAGAAAGAATCATATCCATCACTAAGATCCGATGTTTGACCGTTATAGATGATTTACAACTCATTGATATCTTTCTGCTTTTTTTCTCTGCCCACCACACACTTGTATATCTGTAAAATTAATTACATATTTACTAAATTGTCTTAAATCCGATTATTTTACTGTTATTACAACTTTTCAAATCACGACTTCAGCATCTAAATTGTATTTTCATTAGAAAAATGTTATTAAAATAAATATTTTGTTAATTTTAAATAAAACCTTTATTATTTATTTAAATTTTTAAACGACTTACCTTTTCTCCCTCTGACCAGCAATGCCAGGCGGGCTTCCTTTTTTCGCATATACGTGATAAACGCAGCTTTAATGACGTATCTTTCATAGGCAAAAAGGTGTGTTACTGGTCGCCCGTAAAAAATTTCTTAAAAGATTATTAATTTGTTTAAAAAATGTAATGATTTACTTTTTAAATACGTTTGACCCTCTGTAAATCTCTAATTAAATCAGATTTACAATTAATTGCTGTATTGCAAGCCATGCAAAGTACTTTATTTCTTGAAGGATAACAAGTCAACCATTCTTTAAAAGACTTTCATCTAGCTATAAAGTTTTGAAAATTCTAATTCTACGTTTAATAGTTTTTTACTCCTAAAATTTAATATGCATAAATATAAATAAGCCAACAAATTTGACACACTACTGATATAAGTGATACATTGTTGATAACACTAGTTAATGCCGCGCGAGAAAAAGCAGCCCGTTTGACGTCGCTGCCTCTGGCCAAAGATTGCACCTGGTCCCGAGTTAAAGTGATTTAATTCGCTTTGAAATTTGGATCTACGAGCGCACGACTCGGAAAACAGAGTTATAACAGTCTGTCGCTACGCTGATTCACATTTCTCAGTTCGCAAAAAATGCATTCGACCTAAGGCACCTACCCTCTCTTAATTTGCGTGCCTACGGGAATTCTACGTTGCGTTATGTCCTTCCCTGCCTTATCTCCATTCCTTTGAAATATCTTCCTAACCATTTAAATAGAAATTTTAATCCCTTAAGACTGGACGTAACACTATTCTAGGTTTAATGAAAGTTTGACAATGCGATTATTAAAAGTTGAAATCTTTATATTATCTTCTAGCTATATTCTTATAAGCAAGTTTTTAGCTTCTCTTTCAGCATAAAATAATTTTCCTAAATTAATATAATATAACATTTTCAAAATTTGAAAATAAACACTAATAAAGAAGTTGTAATTAAAGCATTATGTAGAAGAATTACAAAATATATTTCAAAATACGATAACAATTGCATTATATATAAAGATTCTTTCGATGATTCAACTAAGGACGTGAAATTTGTATGTAAGTGACAATAGAATGTTTTGAGCATTGAATTATTAAGAGATTTGATAGTCCTTTTTTTACGAATCACGAATAATTATATTTTTAATTCAATCTCAGCGTAAAAGACTGAAACGTGGAGATCCTTCGATAATATCTATATCCTTCGAAAGGTCGGTGCTTTTGTTCACGTTGGTCTTCGAGCTGTCGATCACCGTTGTGTTATCGTAATTCGTGCAATCTGCCTCCGTAGTTACAATCATTTCTTGCGCGTTAATTCCATACTTCTCCGTGCTGGTATAATCCTCGTCGACACCTAATCTGTGATTGGCAGACACGACAGTATCTCCTACGGTATCATCGCTGTTAACTAAATCCGAATAGGTTTCTGGGTCTAATGCAAACTCCTCCTCGTTCTTATCGTCCAGACTCATCTCGTGGTACCGCGATAACGGAAGACTAGTCGTTCCTGAGTTTTGATTATCCATAAACTTCGACTCCTCGATTGCGGAATGATCAGTCAAATGTTTGGTGATCGATTCCAAGGGGGACATGATCTTCTTCGCAAATTCCTGCCTCTCCTCGGGCTCCATCGATTCCGATCTGTGTATGATATCGTTCCTAGAAATCACATAAATTAAAAATTATATAATGCAAAATTGAATTAAATTCTTGATAACGCATAGATATACCGAAGATATACCTGTTAAGCTTATTTTTCTTTCGAGGGTACAAGTTTAGATGCAGTACCATTTGCTGCCTCTCCTCCTCTTCCGATATGGGCATAGCACTAGGTACAGCCATGAGGGGTATAGGTTGCGGAGATGACGGATAAAATTTTTGTCCGCGAAATTGGACAGGCCTCCTGAGATCGTAATCGTCCGTGGGTGCTTGCGGTCTGGTCCACATCGTTTTCTTATTCTGCTCCATAAGGTCGGTAATGGGATAAATGTCGAGCATTACGCTGAACGGTTTCGGTTTTCGATTCTTCGATAAGGCATTCGTCGAGTAGGAGCCAACGGTTTCGTATTGCGGCTCCGTTGCGATCGGTTTGTTGTAGCCGATTAACGGTCGGGAATATATGGGATCGTAGTAAGGGCTGTACCGATGCACTCCGCTCGGAGAGAATCTAAAAATAATACAATTTGAGTACGTCAAATGAATTATTAATTATTGAAAGTTATTTAACTAATCACCCGATAATACAGTAATTTATTTATGAGATAAAAATCTACATGTTTTATTACAAAGTAAAAGGTAACTCTGTAAATTTCCACAAAAGTGTATAAATTTTTATTTCTTTTGTAACTTGTTTTGTTAACATCTAATAGCTTTAATGTCTTGGGTGACTTGTAAGAAAAAAAAGTTGTTGATTTGACTAAATTTTTGCAACTCAATTCAATTTTTTCAATTCAACTATTTGTGTATTTCAATTAACCAATTAAATATATAAATATTTAAGTTGTAGTTCAAGTGTTTTATGTATTTAAGTTAATTGCACAAATACTTGAACTGAAGAAATTTAATCTAGTTGAAAAATTTAGTCAAGTTAACAACACTTTTTTCTCAGCGTATAGATTCACGCATTTACAGCAACTTCTTTGGTTACAAACCTTACGTTAGACGTGGCTAAGAGATTAACGTCCGCCGGGTGTTTCGGTTTGTACTGGTAAAAGGGATCGCCACTGAACATTCCCGCTTTAATCGGGGGTGGGGGAGACGCCTCGTTCTCATCCGCTTTGCTACTGGACATCATCTCTCCCATATCG
>NW_023415485.1:0-25000 GCF_013373865.1 Monomorium pharaonis | reverse complement strand
TCTTCTTAATGAATCTTAAAATATACTCATCATTTACTTGAAACAAGTAAAATTTACTTAAAATAGATTTCTGTGTACACACAGAAAATTATGTACTTGAATTAAACATGTATTATTTATTTTAAATAATTCCCAAGTTTATATATCTGTAAATCTATCATAAGTTTGTCATAAGTAACAAATTTATATAAAATATATTCTGAATTCTAGTAATTTAATACTTTAAGAATATTAAGTTAAAATAAAAATTAGATTATTACTTTGACTTTTCTTCAATTTAAATTTATAATATTCTTTGAGAAAGAGTATAAATTCTTTTTTTAAATATGAGTTTTTCTAAAATTCGTGATAAGTATATTTTAAAACTATTATCAAGAAAACATTCTTTATTCAAAATACCCATTACTTTAGAAGGAAAAAAGTTAATTAATGACTTTTCTTAGTAGAATGAATATTTTTCTGTGTAAACACTATCATGTACTTCCTTAGCGAGATCTTTTTATGTATAATTTTTGTAGCGTACCTCCCCCGAATACAAAGATGCAACAGAACTGTGGGAATTGTGTGTAAATACCAAAAATCGTATTACGGAAGAATACGAAGATTCAGAACCTAAAGGAAAACTCATTCTAAAAGTTGGCAGATTGGTAATTTTTGTTGATTTAATTGAAACTTTGATTATTACACATGTTATTACAAAATGATAAAATTATTGATACCATCCATGCATATTTAGGCGCGTAAAGTAACGACGCGACAGGACGATGCGGAAGATACTTCAGAAAGTTCAACGAATCTCGACGACGAAACTATGCAGATGTTCGAAGATTTATTTGCAGCAGTTATGACAGTGACTGATCCTACTGACAATAACAGACCTCTTCATATTATGTTTCAACTTAAACCATCTAAGAAGGTTTGTAGTTCATGGTCTTGAGAATATTTCTAAATCGACATACCGTGCTTATTAAAATTTTTTTATTAACCTTATAGCTTTATCCCGAGTATTACGATGTTATCGAAACCCCGATTGACTTAAAGACTATCGCAAGAAAGATTCAAGAGGGTGCATACAGCTCGCTAGGCGATATGGAGAAGGATCTAATGCTCATGTGCCGTAACGCTTGTCAATTTAACGAGCCTGGATCGCAAATTTATAAGGACGCCAAACTTTTAAAGAAAATAATTACCGCAGCTGCGAGAAGACAGGATGGCGGGTTTGGTAGCAATACTCTTAAAATCACCACGACCGCACCGTCGACGAGAAGTAAAAGGGGCAGTCGTACTATGGCACAGTCATTAATAGCACAAACTGCATCATTAGTTGATGAAGATGATGAGAGCGACGATGATGAGGAAGAACCCGCTGAGACTGAAGAAGCTGATAATCCACAATGGCAATTATTTCAAACCATTCGGACAGCTCCTAATAATCAAGGTACAATTTGTCCTTGTATCATAATACTGCAAATTTATATTTTATATTTCACATTATTGACTTGTGTTGTGTAGGTGTAAGGATGAGCGAATATTTTTGGAAACTTCCATCAAAGAGATTATATCCTGATTATTATAAGACGATTAAGAATCCTATATCTTTATTACAAATACGTACAAAAATAAAGGTATGTATAATGATTACATATGTTATAATGATTAGATCATTTGTATTAAAAATATATTATTATTATATTAAATTCAATGTTATATTTATCTTTAAATACGATTTTCAGAAAGGCGAATATGGTACTGTTAGTGAAGTAGCTGGAGATATGAATGTCATGTTTGAGAACGCTAAGAAATATAACATGCATACTTCTCGATTGTACAAGGTATAATTTTGTGATTAACATTTTTTACTTTAATTGCCATTACGGTTAATAAAAAGAAATACTAATATTAAAAGAATAGATACATAAATCGTCCCAATTCTTTCAATTTCGTTATTTAATGGTTCGACTTTAATAGTCAAAATTTAGAATATTGCTAATGGCAGTAATTATAATATACAATTTTTTTTATTTTATTACAGTGTGCTGTTAAATTACAAAAAATAATGCAAGAGAAAGTACAAGAACTGTTAGAATTTGATCAGGTAATACGCTATTTAACTGGAACAATATAATATTTATCGCATGCAGTATTATTGAAAAACAGATGTAATATATCATATTTTCAATATCTCTGTAGGACTCTGATTCAGATAGCGAATCTGAGAACAGTTCGCAGCAACCTAAATTGATTAAACGTGCTTCGAATTTATTGACACGAGGGAAATACAAAGACAATATACCACTAAAGAAGAGATTGTATGCGTTAGTCAAATGCGTCATAGAATACGTTGTAAGTAATTCCAAAATTCATTATATTCGATATAGTCGATCGACTGTATAGCATGTCGTGTTGCGTTACAGTGTGAGGATGGTCGGCAGCCTATGTTAATGTTTATGGAGAAACCTTCCAAAAAATTATATCCGGATTACTATCAAGTAATAGCAGAACCCATAGACATGTTAGCGATTGAAGCTAATATTAAAGTAGAGAAATATCAAAATGAAAACGAATTAATACAAGACTTTAAGGTATTTATTGTTTTGATTGATTATAATGGCTCGCGAAAGATATTTTGCTTACAAAATCCATTGTCTTTTAGTTGATGTTTAATAATTGTCGTCAATATAACGAGGAAGGTTCATTGATATATGAGGATGCTAATACACTAGAGAAAGTTTTGATGGATAAGGTAAAGGAATTGGGACCGTTGCCGGATACTCCTAGATCCAAATCTACTGCATCAACTCCAACTAGAAACGTCGGGTATGTCGTTGTAGTTTATATAAAAAAGATAATAATGTTCATTCGTTTTAGCTTCTTTTTCTACGTCTCTTTCTCTCGTCTATGTTCAGGAGACCGAAAAAGATAGTACCTCTTCATCTGCAAAAATTACGAACTTTATACGATACTATAAAAGATTATCACGATGCAAAAGGAAGGCAGTTATCTTTAATTTTCATGAAATTACCAAATAAAAATGAATATCCAGATTATTATGAGGTGATAAAACAGCCTATACACATGGAAAAGATAGCTTCTACTTTAAAGAATAATGGATATGATAATTTAGACGAATTGGTGTCCGATTTTATATTAATGTTTGACAACGCTTGCAAATATAACGAGCCGGACTCGCAAATATACAAGGTTTGTATAGCAAAAATTTTTAATCCTATGAGCGTTACATATAAAGAATCATATATATACTTATTTTATTTACTGAACTACATATATTGATATTTATCAATTATTATTGATTATTAATAATTAATAAGAATACTTGTCAAGATTTTGATGCAAGGCCAAGTAGTTTAGAATTGTAGATGATTAAAGAGTGATAATATGCAACTACTTGGTATTTACATTATTCTCGAGATGCAAAATAATTTCCTTTACAGGATTTCTACACTGAACAATATTTATATAAGACTACATTAAGCCATGCTTTAAAATAAGATCCTATTATCCATCTTTAATGGACAAAAGCATTGTCCAATTCCTTAACATAATTCTAATTAAAATTATGATTTCTGATATTGAATATTTCCTAATATTGGGATTCCTAAATATTGAGAATTAAGTAACATTAAGCCTGAAATATTTCAGCAATATTTAATTTATAAGCACCTAATTCCCCACTTAATCTTGCTATATTAAAAAAAATAATTTTATAATTTTTAAAGAAATTTCTCTAAAAATGTTGACAGTTAGCGACATTAATTTAATTAATCCAAAGAAAATCGATTAAAAAATTAGTTTTCGATAATTTGGTAAATTTTTAACTAAAACTCTAATACGATAAACGATATTTTCAAATCGAGAGAACATACTCGCGGACACAGAATCAAATTGAAATTTCGCGGCAAAAGATGGAAAGCCCAATCTGTTTACAGTCGGAGTTTTGGAGGTTACGTGTGGCTTCCTCCGTCGTCGCCGTCTCTCATTTTATTCCATCGTGCAAAGTTATTTTTCGCGAACAATGTCTGGCCCGCCCTCGTGTCGAAACATGTCGCATGCGATATTGCGTAAATTTAAACAATTATATATATAATTTATCCGCAAGACTCACGATGATCATACATTTTCATCTCATTAGCGATTAGCGCATTTTTTATCGCTATCTTCTAAGCTTTTCGCACGGCGTACCTCCAAACTTTTCACAGAATCATTATCGCGTGCTCGCGGAAAATTCCAAGGATGTTCGCGCAGAGCGGGCAAAACGCGTTAGACGGTAACGCGCCGCAAAACCCGTTAAAAGTGCGATCGTGTTTCATACGCCTGTTGAGGGACAAGGAACTGGAGAAGCACATAAAAAGATACAAAAAGGACGAAGTAAACAAATATAATCTTATCTCAATATTTTTCCAAATTTCTTTTTGCAATGTGAAACCTTTTGTCAGAGAGAATGGCACCAGATACAGGTAATCCCTAGTGAGTAGCAATGTTATAATTAATGTTTCAGGATGCCTTGATACTTCAGAGATTAGTGCTGCAAAGTAAGTTGCAACTAAGCGAGGACGAGGAGAGTGTACCTGACGTGTCGGCTGCAGTTCAAGAGATTTTAGCAACAATATTTACCGCACTTTACAATCACCAGGATGAAGAGGGAAGGTGTTATTCCGATTCCATGGCAGAATTGCCGGAGCATGATATCGTTGATGGCAAGAAGTACGAATGGACTTGAATATTTTCAAATCTTTATTTTCCATTGAGGATTATTCTACTGTTTACTTGAATTTACAAGTGTGCATAAAACAAGTATTTCTTTGTTAAAAAAAACAGGGTGCGAGGACTGTCATTGGACTTGATTAAGAGGAGATTAGATCGAGGAGTTTACAAAAGGCTAGATCGATTCCAAGAAGATGTCTTCACATGTTTAGAGAGAGCGCGGAGGTTGTCGCGTACAGACTCGCAACCATTTGAGGACAGTGTGGAACTTCAGGCATTTTTTCTACGTACTCGTGACGAAGTGACTCGTACTGGAGATCTGTTACACTCACCCGCGTTAAATTACACGCTACTCGATTTGTCCAATCAAGTGGCAGAACTTAAAAGAATAAAACAGCAACAAGAATTGAATTTACCTAACGAAGAGGAGAGTTGTGATGGCAATGAGACAAAGGTAAATTAAATATTTTTGCTTCATGAAATGCATTGTGTTTTTAAAATTTAGTTTTTTTATTGGTGGGATATGATATTTAATTTGAAAATTTACTACTGCGCTCTGCTTCAGGATTCTGAAACAAATACAGATACAAACAATACCGACAATGGAGGTTCTATGAGTTTCAATCAAGAAGTATACAGGGCTGGTGACTTTGCATATATTGAGCCTACCGAGAGAGGCATGGAGTACAGTGTAGTTCTCATAGAACGGCTTTGGACCAATGCAGATAGTCAGCAAATGTTATATGGGAATTTATTTTATAGACCTAGCGAAACGTATCACGTTGCATCGCGGAAATTCTTGGATAAGGAATTGTTTAAAAGCGACGCTCATGTGGCGGTACCCTTGGCGAAAGTAGCTGGCAGGTGTTGCGTTCTAAGTGTAAAGGATTATTTTCGAATGCAACCCGAAGGTTTTCAGGAAAAGGACGTTTTCGTATGCGAATCACGTTATTCTACAAAAGCCCGAGCGTTTAAGAAGATCAAGGTCTGGAATTTCGATCCCGATCATTTGACATTGGTTCCCAGAGAAAAGCCATTAGAACCAAAACGAGTGATCTCGGTATATAAAGAAAGACTGGAGAAACATAAAGAAGAAATTGCCGAGTTGGAGGAGGGAGAAAAGTTGATGGAAAAGGAAAGACCTGTTAGTAATCAATACCTTCTTTTGTTGCTTAAAAGTTTAATAGCTCTTCTTCTTTATAACTTTTTTGATTATATTGTTTTTTTATTCTGCAGAATGTAATATTGTATAATCCAGAAGATACTGAGAACACGTATTACGAACAGTACAACACATGCGCGGGATGTGTGAAAACCGGCGATTTCGTTTATGTAGCGACAGATGGGGGTAGGCAACAAATAGCACAAATTGATGCTATATGGTCAACCAAAGAGTAAGTAATGAATCTGTAATAAAATACTTATTTTATATATTGCTAGGATATTAGTTTTATGAAAATAAATTAACGAACTGTGAGATGTTAGCACAAAGTGTGCAAAAAATTAATGCTAATTTGTATATTTTAATCTGAGAAAAAAATTACATTATAATTTATAAATTGCAAATGTTTAGCTTTATTTTGTACAGACATAAATATAAGTAATATGTTCAGTAATTAAGAGTCATATGATAGGGGAAAATGTTGAAATATTGAACACAAAAACAGTCTTTGTAGAAATATGTTTGCTAAATTAAATATATTTGCCATTTATTAATAAATAATGATGTCTCTATTTTGATCAGATTGATTCTATTGATATCGAAGATCGAGGAGATACATTTTATTTGCATCTTACTTATTTTACATTATATAAAATTTTTATAGTTTGTAACAATATTTGAAATTAATTTATTACGAGCATTGTAAAAATATACAAATTATATAATTTTTTTATGCACCATTTACTACATTGACTCCTTACTCCTTAATTTTTAATTTATTTTTAGAACATTTAGTTCTTGTCAAAAAATTGGTATTATTAGTATTATGCTTATGTGTAACATGCTGTATTGCATTTTTAGTGGAAAGTGTTATTTCAAAGGCCCATGGTTATTGATGCCCACAGAAGTGCCACACACGCCTACGAAATTATTTTATAAGCAAGAATTGTTTTTATCTACTGTAGATGGTACTCATCCCATTGTAGCTATTGTTGGAAAGTGTGCCGTCCTTGATTATGGAGAGTACATATGTAGTAAGTGTCCATTATTTCATCGCTTAACGATTATAAATAAGATTAAAAAGCGAAATAAATTAACCTTATTTGAATGAATTGTACAGGCAGACCGACGGAGATTCCGGAGGATGATGTGTATATTTGCGAATCGCTTTACGACGAAAGTAAGAGTTTGATGAAAAAACTTAGCCAGGATGGTATGAAGAAGTATACTCACACATCGGCAGTGACTGAAGATGAAACCTACTTCTTCCGAAGACCCATTAATCCTGCTAAAGTATGTATGAGAATTAGGTACATTAACTAACTAATTAAATTTATATTTTGTAAACTATTTGATGAAATAATAGGATATGTTCTTAGTTAATTCCATGCGACTAACTGTGAAATTATTGCTTTTGCATGTCATATGTGTGTGTGTGTTGTAGGTTTCGAGCGACGTGGCTCAGACGCAAAGTCAAGTCAAGTCCGTAACGCCCAGCTCGGCTCAATTTGAAATGGTAATTACTAATAACAAAATCTTATATTCCTCTTTTTAGTAACGTACAATACGTAATCGCACGTTTCTTTAAGAGATCACACGCAAGCTGATATAGCAAAAGTCTAATTGCCTGTATAAATATGTTGACTCGCGAAAAGATGGGAAAAGCGAAACATGCTCTTCCCTTCGATCTAATTGGCCTGAATTATTTGCGTGTGATACAAGTATTTTTGTTATATCAACAGAATGCATTTACACGCATGTTTTCGATCTATGCCGGCATATTCATTCTTTCTTTTGTTTTGATTATGTAACTATGTGTTAGTATTTGTGTCTCGAGAGCGGTTTTATCCGACAATTTTAAATCAGAGCACCTGTTGGGTTTATCGCTAGTATGTTATACGAACGCAAAGCACAACCACCGAAAGATCTTGCTTCCATGTCATTCTAATCCAACTAATTTAAGAATGAGGAATTCGCTTTGGAGTATACATATCGACTAATCTGTTTTTATGTAAAAAAGTTTCAATTAATAATTATACATGTTGCAACTATGTATACATTACATGTATATCAATATATGTATGTTAATGTTAAATTGAAAAAGGATACTACATCAGTTACATTACATTCGAGAGAAAGAGAATTAAATATACGAAATATAACGTAATGTGGGAGAGTATCGCGATTAACTTTCTTTGGACGGACCCGAAAAAGGGGTGACGTTCCCTCCTTTCATTATGTATCAACTTTTGCTACTGGAAAAAGTCGCGAGATTTTTATTTCGCGCGATCGGTAGTAAGGGATAACGAAAGGTAACGTAAACATAAATGGTGTAGGATGCGTCACCATTGTTACCGAAGCTGGAACCAGATGTACTAAGCATGGGGGTAGGATTAGGAGTGGGAGTGGGAGTAGGAGTTGGGGAAGACAGCATGGATGCTGGTGGTCCACCATCCGTTGGATCTACGGAAGCTCAACCGGTGCTCTCCAATACTCAGACACCTGTGTCGACTAAGAAGGTAGGCTTTACCGTGACCACTTTATTTTTTATTTTTTTTATTTTTCATTTTTACCAATTATTGTATCACACGTCATATTTTTTGTTTGTTTCACTTTCTTTTTATTTAGAGAAATATGCCAGCATACATACCTCTCTTTTCGTTCTCTGCACCATTTGAAGACACTACCTGTCTTAACAATAGATCGACAATTTGATGTTACCTCTGTTGAGAGATGTAAATAGGCAATATGCTTGTTCATATGAACACGGTGACATTATAATTTGTGTTTTCTCTTCTGTTTAGAAAACGGCGGGTAAGAAATTAGTTACGGGCTATATTTTATATTCGAGTAAAATGCGAACGCAGATTACGCAAAACAATCCTGAATCATCCTTCGGAGAGATTAGCAGAATTGTTGGCAACGAGGTATTTATTTCTTTTTCACTGTTGATTTTTTAATTCATTAATAAAATGGAGTATCGATGAAGGAGAATGTATGCGGAATAAATTTTCTCATACATGATCACACTATGTCTTCGTTTCAAGCATCAAATTTGTTGAACTATGTAAACTTGAGCATCTGACATTTATGCGATAAAACAAGAAGAGTTAAAAACATAATTGATCATATATAAAGGGATATCACTTTGGCATACAAGGATGCCGCTGAAACATTATTCGGCATACTTAGTCCTTTATCTAAATAAATTACAAATTACAAATTAGAATGGCTACTCTCTGTTTCTATAAATATAGATGTTTTGTGTCCAGAAATAAAATAATGCATCTTTTATATTCATTTATAAGAATAGACATACACATAAGGTTCTACTTTTGCATATCCAAATTCTGCATACACATGTTGCATTATAATTTATATCGTCTGTAGATTGATTTATATGTTACTGTCACTCAATGTTATTTGTATTGTTTCGTAAATAAGAGAGTAGCCATTGAAACACAGTTTGTTAAACCACTTTTAAAATGTCAAAATGGTTTTGCCAACTGTTTGCCAATGGATTACGAGTGACGCGACGGAATTGATCATAAATGTAAAACGTGAATTACTTTTATTCCAGTGGAGAAAATTACCGGCAGGGGAGAAGCAGATATGGGAGGAACGGGCGATCAAGATGAACGAGGACGGTGGCCAGCTGAAGGGCACGACTTCAGTAGGTACTAATGCTACACAGGACGTCGTGTACGAGTGCTGTTGGGACAATTGCGATTGGCAATTCGAAGATATGACTGATTGTATTGATCACTGCATTGCGGAGCAGAACGGTCATGTACAATCGTCGTTCGTAAACGCTCCTAGCGGTGAGTACAACAGTCGAACGTTGAACGACGCAAAGCATTAAATTGCATTAATTCTCTTAATGTTGTATACAGATGTGGAGTATCAATGCCAATGGCGAGGTTGCGGCCGAACGAAGAAATCTGTCCCGCCATTCCCGAGCGTGCAGAGACTCGCGAGACACGTGAAGGAGGTGCACATTCTCAAGTCGCACGGACGCATAATACCTCCTTCCGAAAGAAGCAGGTTGGAATTTACCCTTTCTTTCATTTTTATGTCGTTTATTAAAATGCGCTTTTATGAGCACACTGTATTGTGTTCCCGCAGGAATTATATGGCCTCGAAAGGACCCACGGTATTGCCACCGATGGAAACAGGTAATTGTATATTATTACAAATTTCTTTATGTAATGTGATATGAATAAGGGAAAAACACATTTCACATAGAAACTTCAGCGGCCGCAACTCAGACGAGCAGTTTACCCGTCGCCAAACAGCCAGAGCCAATGTTTGTTGCAGTACCACCGAGGCCAAGTCGCGTTTTGCATTCGGATGCCTATTTGAGGTAAACTTTAATAAGCACTAAATATTTCGATAGATTACTTTTTAACGTAACGGTCAAACGTAATAAGCACTGCTCTTTTCTCTTGCTCGTAGGTACATCGAAGGTTTAAACGTAGAGAATCGCTACATATCAAATTGGGATAAGCAGATGAACGCCAATCCGGATAACACGCAAATCCCTGATGTAACGAAACTGCCCGCTGAATGGCTGGGTAACGGCGTCGGAAATCATGGAAATGTGGTGAACGCCTTGTGGACACTCAGAAACATGATGATGCGGGATGTGTTAGCCATCAATAAAACTTTATAGTTTATAAACTGTTAAGATTATAATTTTTGAACATGCGACGCAACCTACTCTACATAAATCCGTTGACGCTAGATGAAAGACTGAGGGTCGTGTAAACGATATTTATATATAGAACTCTCGTTTTCGTTCTCTTAATACTTAATTTTTCTTTATTTAATTATGTACGATATAAGTTCGGTGATACATCTCAAAATATCTCTTGGCAAGGATATTCTTCAAACTAAATATGTTTGAAATTTATTCGAATCACTCAGGCATATTAAATGCAGCATTTTTAACACGATTGGCAAGAGATTTTGTTTTTTGTGAATATAATGTTTATGCTTTTTATTTGAATTGAATAAATTCTGTTTTTAAATACTTTCGATATGTTACTTAGGACTATATTATGTGTGTACATAAAAAAAAAGATCGTACTATATAGGAAACCACCTCATTGTGTAAATACGCCTGCTAATTTTCATTTTCACTTTTCAAACAAAATTTTGTACGTTCTGTATAGTGCAAGCGACACATATTCTTGTATTAAGGAATACGAAAGCTGGAATTCTTCCGTATTAGAGACACATGTAATGGTGGGAGACTGCGTATGTATATATAGAAACAAACTTACGGAGCAGCGTACTGATAACACAACTTTAATATCGCGTTCTCTTATCGGTACTGCTTTCATATTCTCAGAAGATGAGACATAGTGAGATTAAATCAAATGATCTATTAGCTATTGAACAATAGCTAGAAAAGAAAAAGGAGAAAAGGACGGAATCTTGCGTCTCATATGCAACATTGTAACCTCGTAGTATATTATTTTTTAAGAATTTTCGATATGATCAGAGAAATTTTAAAAACGTACGTGCTGGCAAATACAAAGTGAAATTTTTACCACAGTATGTTGTGTACATGTTTCTTGATATATTTTTCGAATTAATTGCGCCCCTTTTTTTACGTAAATGACTTGGTATTTAGTTTTGACAACTTATGTTTTTGCTAAATAAATTTTTGCTGCCGTCAACGTGGGAATACATTTTACGAATGTGTGACAAGAAATTCAACTATATACTTTGAAAAGATATTTGTTATTTTAACCAGAGAGGAACCTGAGAGCAGTCAAGGCGTTATTTTAGGTGTTTTTCATCCATCAGCGCCTTTATGTGCACAAAATGTGCACATTGAACTATGTAATCAAATGTCTATGAATCCCGTAAGTAATGTGCATGACTTTTAGAGTTTTCTTGCTATGTCCACATTTATTTGATTCTGTTTCATGCTATACCGTAAATTTTACAATTATATGTATTCATATTTTAAATCTGTTTTATGCAAATGTGCATGTTCTATAAATGTGCAATACCACATGTACATGATATAAATTCAATTGATTTGATAAAAATCACTCACCGGTTGCTGTCGCTGCTCCTGCTGCTGTTGCTACTGCTACATTCCTTTTTCGGTTTTGATTCTGAAAATGTGATAAATATTATTCCTAAACTCAAACACAAAAGCAGTAAAGTAAAATATCGGGCGATCGTTATTAAAGTGCGGTTCGAGAATAGCGCGCAGAATGATGTCAGCAGAAAGCGGCATCCATGGAGCAACTCTGTATTAAATATTTTTTCAAGTGATACATTTCTTTACCTGCTTTTGTGTTTGAGTTTAGGAATAATATTTATCACAAATATACGGGTAGCATGAAACAGAATCAAATAAACGTAGACAGCATAGAAGAGACCCAAAAAGTCATGTACATTACCTACGGGATTCATAGATATTTGACTACATAGTTCAATGTGCACATTTGTGCATATAGAGGCGCTGATGGATGAAAACATTTAAAACGACGCGATGACCGCTCTCAGCCAGCTTTCAGGTTCCTCTCTGTCTTAATTAACAACGTAGAGTATTCGAGTATTCATTATTTGACAAGGCATATTTTTGTATATGTAATGTATCAATAATCTGTGCATTATTACGTAAGCTGTTTTATGTAGGTTGCCACAGTGCCAGACTTTCTGAGAGAAAGTCGTATAAAGTTAATAATAATACTAAATATGGAATGCCATTATTTAATAAATTTAAAATAACTTCTAAAAACTCTTGTTCGGGTATCATAGGTTAGCAAAAAGACTCATTCTTTTGTACAATGTAATTTATTACCTCACTGATACACAATTTTCATTTTGTAATACAATGCTCTTCATATACATTTACCCGTCTTTATATTTTTCATATCGAGAAACAAATTTACGTTATTTCACGTAGTATTATATGTAATGAAAAATTAAATTCGATTACGCATAGTTAGGAAGAAACATTTGTTTATGTTTTGACATTACAAATTGAGTAATGAGGATCTTTTCCAGTTTTTAAAATATGCTCTACGTCTGTAGAAACTTTGTAAAAGAAATAAACACTGATAATTTCCGTTTTAAAAATCGGTGACTCTACCACTATGCTGCCAGTCTCCCCATTTAGTAGGATCCTTTTCGCTATTTGTTATCAATTCTCCAGTTTTCGGATCAGTTGTGACTAATACTAAATCCACGAACCGTTCTCGTGATCCTATTTCTGCATATCAATCAAGGAAGAATTAATATGAAAATTTTCGAAGCTCAGAATGAACGATTTCTTTTGCGGAAGTTCATATGATAAAAAAATATAACAGTTATCATTGCTCTATTTTTATTAATTGCTATTACATACTTGGTGGTGGCTGTAATTTAAGTTTTTCATGGAACCGTTTCATTCGTGGCGACTCTTCGTTCTCCGATGACTCGTTTAAAACCCCCTTCGTCTTTAAGAGAAAAGTACCTAAGGATATTACCTATTTAATTCTTACGCCCAATGAAATAAAGATTATACAGAGATGAGACCAATGATTATATTCGCAAAAATTTATTTCAAGCTTGTGAACTTAAAATATTCTTGATCTTGACACATACTTGTGACAAATCTCTTACAATTCCTTATTTGCAGATTCGTCAGAATACAATTTACGCGAATCATCGTGCGAATATTTTACAAGAAACTACACGCATCTGTTTGCAATCATAAAAGCATCAACATGACAGTTTTGTTAATAAAACACTATCAGCAATGTGGTTAAATCACATTGAACATTCTGCCTCGCGTTAGAATAAAATTTTCTAAATGGCAAACACTATTTTATTTTACATAAATTTTTGAAAATCCAAATAAAATGTTACATGCTCAAAATTCGAATTTCTCTTAGGATTAAACTAGCTATTGTTTTAAGCTTATGTTTTATTTATATGATGAATTTGTTAAATCTGCTCATTTTATTACAATTTTTGAAGAAATTATTATTTTTATAATGAATTCGAGATACATCAATTAATTCAACATCAAATAAAGTAAATAACTTTTTGTAACATTAAGTCTTCAGGCAGATTTTAAATTTTTAATTCTCTAATGTTTTGTATAACTTCTAATTGTAAATTAACAAATAAAGCTATTCCCCCAAAAAGGGACGAATCAAAAATCCGTCACGCGGCCTTTTCTCTCCCAGTCGCCATAACGAGTTGGTTCTGGTCCTCGGGGACCTCCAATTTCTCCCGTTTCTGGATTCATGTCGTTTGGGAATGGTTTCAGGGGTTCTTTCTCCTGATAAGGATGCTTGCCCTCCTCAAACTCGTCCAATTTCTCTGTTCACGTTTAAAGGTCGAGATTTCTTTAATCTTTTAAATCTTTGTGTAGGAATTTGAAAGTTTTTTATTATGGATAATTGGTGCGGTGTACCTATGGGGGCGCGTTCGCGCAATTTTTTCCTGAACTCGCGTAATCTCGGACTCTCGTCGACCTCATCCGTGCTTTTAGATGAAAACGGACATGCAAATCCTTTTAAAACAAAGACATCAACAAAAACATTAAAACGTGAATTTCGTTATTTCGAATTGTTTATCTCTGCAAACTCATACCTTTGAAGTATAGCCGCAATAATTGACGCGAGCTCGTGGAAACTGATGCGCAATTAATTCCTGCCATTTCTTTCTCAAAATTGGTTCCTAAGTTCCTAAGTTCTTTTTGAAAATGAGATCAATCCTAGTAAATATGTTTTCTTCTTAACTTTGTTATTCCTTTGAAATTATATAAAAAATTTATTATAAAAATGGTAAGTTTTTTAAACAAAATTATTAAGAGCAAGACTAATTCAAATTGCCTGTCATGCAAAAGAGATATGGGTTCATATTAAATATGAAAGCTTGAGAAATATTTAGACATTTCGCACGATAAAGATTAGGTTAGGTTTTAAAGATTTGTTTTCAATCAACAGGATTAATAATTAAATCACTTAAATCGCTAATCGATTTCAATCGCGTGATAGTCACCTCCAAATCTTACATCTGCTTTTGTCAGTCCTTATATTTGTGATGATTTGATTTCTCCATCCGTTCTCTCTCATAGCCACTCGTAGCAGTCGTAGCCACTGTTTACAAACGTGTTCCGAAACTCGTCGGAAAAATCTGCCCGCATTTGACGTCACATGACTGGTCCGAGAAGCGAGAAGACAAACGGCGCCGTGACGTCATCAACCCAAATCAGCTGTTTATCTGTCGGTCGATGTCTGTCGATAGCTTTGACGCCGCGCGCATTGTTTTCTGCCGTCCTCCCATGGAAAGCACGGTGAACATCGCGGGGTGGAGCTGACCGCAAATTGGCCACGCGCGTCTCGGCGCGTTTGTCCGCAACGGGAAGCTGTTATGAGACCCGAGTGGACACGCGTTTAAATTCGCGTGGACGACGTTTGATCGCGAGGTGACGCGAGTCGAAGCAAGATTCTGCGAACTGATAACTTTTAAGTGTACCACACCTGAATTCGTTCAATTCTGACTCACACAACACAGTCGTAATGTGAATAATATTCTGTTAAATCGCGCGTTATTCGCGAATATATAGGCTTCATATTGACTAGAAGAGGAAAAAATGGGGCAGACGCTCAGCGAGCCGATAACGAAGAAGAAGTCGGCCTGTTGCCGGGATAGCAACTACCGGGTGGGCAGCTCCTGCATGCAGGGATGGCGCATCAAGATGGAGGATTCGCACGTGCACATACTCTCCTTGCCTAATGACCCAGGCACCGCGTTCTTCGCCGTCTACGACGGGCACGGAGGTAATCACGCTGAACGCGGAACAGATAGACCTGCTATGTAGCTTAACTTTAAACTGACAAACATTTCTACCCTTTTCCAGGAATAAGTTGAAGAATAAGTTTAAAACTGGACAAGCGAAACATAAACAGATCATATATCAGATAATTTAATGTTTACATTTAATTCATACAGGCGCAGCCATGGCGCAACATGCTGGAAAGCACCTGCACGAATATATAATCAGGAGAAGCGAATACAAGGCGGGTGACATTGTGGAGGGCATACAGCAAGGTTTCCTGGAACTGGACAGAGCGATGCAGACTAATGCCGCGCTCAGGGACGAGCATGCCGGGACGACCGTAATCGCGCTTCTCATCAAGGACAATATTTTGTATAGCGTAAGTCGCGTTCATCACCGTTTTGGCGACGCGTCGATGCGTTTGCGGTATACCCTGACCAGACGAAAAGCTTTGTAGGCTAACGCGGGTGATAGCAGAGCGGTGGCTTGCATCAACGGCCAAACGGTGCCCCTGAGTCGAGACCACAAGCCCACATTGAAGGACGAACGGAAACGTATCGAGGCGGCGGGTGGTTTCGTCGAGTACAAAAGAGTGAACGGCAATCTGGCGCTGTCCCGTGCCCTCGGTGATTTCATATTCAAGCGAAACGATCATAAACCGCCGCAGGAGCAGATCGTGACCGGTAACAATGAGATACTAGACCAATTCTTTTCAGCTAAATTTCTCGCGCAGTTAATCTTTCTTCCTTTTCTTTTCTCATTAGAAAGAAAAGAAAAAAACTATGCAAGACACGCAACTGAAAGGAACAAATTAATTACCCTTATAAAAATTTAACACTGCAGTGTTGACCAGTAATTAATACTTATTTTTAATATTAAAACTACTGCTGTTAGTACTCAAAGCAAGTAATAATTATTGATCAATTTAATATTGCCTAATATTACATTTTTATAAGGATGGAAGAGACGAGCGGCTCTTGATTAACTTGTAGCATTACAAAAACATTCTAAATCCATAGCGTTTCCCGAGGTGCAGCAGTTTACCGTTGACGAGAACTGGGAATTCGTCGTTTTAGCATGCGATGGTATCTGGGATGTGATGACCAGCGAGGAGGTGGTGCAGTTCGTGAGAACGCGCTTAGCAAGGGACGTCGGCGTCGAGGCGGCGAACTCCACGATACATCCTGAGGAAATCTGTGAAGAGCTTTTAAACAGTTGCTTGGCGCCGGACGCTCTCATGGGTACCGGCTGCGACAACATGACGATGATACTTGTGTGCTTTCTCCACGGCAAACCGTGTTCGCACTTAATTTCGCGTTGCCAAAAGCCACCGTCGAATATAGATGATATCGATTTATAATTGATAACAGTTTTAGGCTCCTAACAATATTTTATCAACGTTTTACCTAAATTATTACGGGCATTTTTACTTTTATCGTGATTCGTACGTGACTTGATACGTGACTTTTTACATAGTAATATTTGTTGTACAATCGCGTATATTACGTAATGTATTGGCTCTGTTATGAAGAGATGAAGCACACATATTTATAAAATACATTGTATTTATATTTTCATTCTCGACTCTGCGTAACTTTTACATTGTGCTCTCGTTCACCGGTTTATCATGAAAAATACGAATATATATGTGTGTGTGTGTGTGTGTGTCCGTGCGCAACGTATCCGAAGAATAAGTTACGCGGAAGCTCAATTAGAAGCTTTTATTTACAACTCTGAACAATGGACAAGACCCAGTCCGGATAAATATTAACAGTTCTCATAAAATGCGAGATAGATTTTCATTTAAAGTCCATAACGATCCTGTATAGAGGAGACCGCCGCGTTCGCGAGCGAACTGAGCCTTCCGGCAACCTTGTTCACGCCTTGGCGCACGCTTTCCCGGACGTCGTCCAGATCCACGACGCCAGCTCTTCCCGCAGTCAGACGCATGGATAACGAGGATGTAGGTGAGGTTGGCGACGAGCTTTCGGTACCAAAATAATCGGCCGACGAGATGCTGGACGAGCCCTCGAAACGGCGTAAATTATTCTTACGTTCCCACTAAAGAATCGAAAGTCGAAGATTAGTTATAAAAAAGAAGTGTTTTGCACATGCCAACGCGAAAATTATTACGCTTATATAATTTGTGCTTACCGCATTGTCGGAAGTACTGTCTTGAAAGTATTGCTCCGAACTGATAGCCTTAGCGCTACCGAACTTCTTCTGAGCCTCTCCTTCAAATGTGGACGAAACTTTCGTGTCGCTCTTGGTGATTGCGTTTCGAGTGGAAGGAGCTAATCGCTTAGGTGGTTCCGGTTCTGCCACGACCACAATTTCGTCGCTACGAGAAGACGGCTTGCTGTTGGCGTAAACCGAGTAAAATTCATCTAAGCTAAAAAAAGTGTCCGTCTCTCCCGACAACATCTCCGTTGATGTTATGACCTTCGACTCCTGCGTTATTGTCTTCATGTCGCCAAGTGCAGAGTGAGTTGCGCCACTTCAAAGGAAAAAAAAGAATTTATAAATAAACTTGTCAAACAAATCTCGCAAAATGTGAGATCGAAAGAGCGCGTATTTTGTTACCTTCGTGCATTAAATCCCATCCCAAGACGCTCCGCTTGTGTAGCTTTTAACGGATCCATATACTTTGTTCTCTCCTCCACTTTTTTGGCCTGCTGACTCAAATTTTGTTCATACCGCTGGGCTAGACGGGTAGCGAGTTCCTCTTGCTCCTCCTTCGTCACTTCCTTATTTTTTTCCAGCGCCACTTTATGTGCCTCCGCGACGCTCTTCTCCAATTCATCGAAATTGGTTTTGACTCTCTGAGCACCTAAACCTCCAGTTTTTTTGCCCAGCTGTAATTAAAAAAAAAACAATAATTGCAATTCAATTTTATTACGTGCAGCCGTTACGTTGTTTATCGCGAACTTACTCCACCAGGACGTTTGGATTGAGCTGTTCGGCAGCCTATAGTAGGTTTTCTGTCAGATTGCAGATTGTTTGAGGTAGAATCGAAAAGCTTTATGGAAGGTCCCATGGAATTAGAGGTAATTTCCGGTGCATCTTTCTCCATACTGTTACTGCTTGGCATTGTGAGGAATGCCTTTTCTTCTGTCGGAATTATCATTTCATTCTGAAACGAATCTAATGTCTCATGCTGCTTGAAGAAATCTGGTTCATTTGTTTCTTCCGATACAACATCTGTGCCTTCCTCTAAATGCAGCTGCAAGAACAATTAGATTTGAATATGAATATTCTTGAAACAATCTTGGCCAAACTTTATCTTTAGTGCACACTTGCATAACGTCATCACGTGTTTATTGTGACTAAGCTCTTTTATTCGTGCCGTTTAACATTTAATGATTTATAATAAAATCTCTTCGCTAATTCGCAACGCTTTTGATGTCAGTAACTTGAAAAAAAATGCATTTGCGAGCGTGTTTACGATACTTCTTAAATTATTAATAGAATACACAGGTAAAGTTTGTCCAGATACTTTACAAATATTCTGTACAGATTATTAAATACAACAACCAAAAGGAAAACATATGAATATTAACGTACGTATTGAAATACGTATTAAAACACATATCTTAAAAATGCAAATGTCGGACAAAGTCCTAATGACGAGTCTGTTATATTATAATCGTATAGATGAAGCATTTTTGTAAACAATCAAGCACACATATTTAAACAATTGTTGATTATCACATATGGATGAAAATTGTGCGTCAATATCAACTGCATGATGAGGACATACGTAAGTTTACAAGGAATGGAAAGCTTCAGCGAGATGTCGCAAGCAGATGTTAATACAATTGCGAAAAAATTAGAAAAAAAGGAACTGATTTCTCGGAACATTTACTAAGCTCACCATCGTTTTATTTTTTGATGTAGAAAGGGAAACCTATAAATTATTATATAATTCATAGTTAGGACGGATCTAAAGAACGCCTACCAAATAATCTCGAGTATTTATTTGCTAATTCTGCGATTAATACCTTCGTGCCATAACGACGCATTGCTTGTGCGGATGCCTGGCCCAACTTCTCTCTGTACAGCATGGCCGCACGCGAATTGTATTTTTGCTGGGCGTCGGTCGTGGTGCAATTGTGTTGCGTGAAGAATTTTCTCTAGGGAACAATAACGAGAGATACATGAGTTTAAATGCTACGCTACTTTTCAGTTATCGATTGTCTTCTCAGAAAAAAAAAAGATCATTAGTAGTAACAAGTTTCATCGAAACTAACAGCATTGGCATTACCACCCAGCTGCATGTTTCTCAGCTGCAGCCATGTCCAGTTTGTGTCAAGTTGGGTGGACCTGACAAAGGTGAGATGCACCCCTAGACTGCGATGCACCGCTGAGCAGTCGATACACAAAAAGACGCCATATGTTACACTGGCCCATGCCGGATTCTTCGCATTGCAATCGAAACATGACTGAAAAAAAAGAGAATGCAAATGTCTTGTGATTATAGTTTAATATTGTTAAGAATGAAATATAATATTGTAAATAAAAGATAGAAATAAGAGAAGGAAAATTATAAATATATTATAAATAAATAAAAAGAAATAATGAAGAAATTATTAGATTTTGAATTAGATATTATTTAGACAATGATATAAAACTGACAAATAGTATGTTGAATATAAAAATGTTTTCTCTACAAGTGAAGAAGAGAAACTTAAATTCAAGAATCTTTGAAGTTATAGTGTGGTGCGCGTTCTAATATCAAAAGTAATGATTGGTGATTTTTTCCATAAAGAGAAATCTGAAATTATTAGACATGATAAAAAACAGGTTAGTTACATATGGGGCCCATTTATGTGTCTCTTTTGCCTGCTAGTTTCTACTATGAAAGTTACGAGGAAAGAGTTGAAAGCATTCCCCTTTTTTTTTTTGTTTAAAGATAGCAGGATATATAATTATCGGGATCAACGATGAAATAATTAAGTAATTAAAGAAATCGGAAAGAGGCTTACGTCAGACCTTATTGGTTAAGGAAACCGAGAAAATGATCCTTTCAAAAATATTAGAAATAAAATAAATGAGTAACAAAAAGCCTAAATGCGGCCAAATTAATTGCTGGAAGCGATAGGAAAACTGCGGGCTGACAGTCCAACAGCACGATGCTCGTGATTTCGTCGTCTCGGACGGGACGATCAGACGTCGACCGATCCGTCGATCTCGGGGGATCGCGCTCATCAAGACAAACCTTGTTCGTTGGGACGGCCCGTAGCCTCTTGAAGATCTCCTCGATATCGAACTTGCTGGGTGCAGAAGCTGCCATTTTCGACGTGTCGTCAACGCGCGTCACGACGTAATTCTGGGACGCGTGGCGAAAGCTGGTACGCTCCGGGCGTCTGCTGGATCAGCTCAGTGACGATGCATTCGCGAGCGGGAAAACGTAACACGTAACGCGAGCGCACACAGAACACGAAGCGTTCGACGTGGTGACGGAGGTGTGCGCTATATGTATATGTATATCGCAAATTTAACGGAGACGCGAACCAGGTCGTTCCGCGACGAGGACAGACGAGGACAGGCGAGGATGCGAGTGTCGTCCCATGACGTCACGCGCATTCCACCTTATCGACTCATCGCCTCATCGGTCGGATTACAGGCGTCTATCTTCTCGATTGTTACACGTGCGCCAGGGTCGTTAGGGTTTATTATTATAAATTTAATAATTACATCTACATGGATCATTTACGTATTGTTTACGTTATTTATTCACGATCGAATCGTTTTTACGCAGACACTGTAAATTATTAATTATAAATTGTATAATACATAATACTGAACAAATAATAATTAAAAGATTGTTGATATGTTTGATTTTATTGATAAAATAAAAATATCTGATATTAAAACTTGGAAAAAAACAATATAATTTTGATCCTGATGAAACCTAAATCTTTGATGATTCCTAGATTACTGTCTACGTGTCTATATAAATGATATGATATATGAAACATAGTTTATATTTATATTGTATGTACGTGATATTATGCGTAAACGCTTAACGCTGAGCCAACAACAAAAATCAGTGCAAAAATCGAAGAAAGAATTAAAACCGAATTCTTTATTTAATTTTCGAATTTATGTAATTCCCATTTATAGGATACATCAAGATCTTTTTTTTTTTATCTAGTAGATACATTTAATCATAACTCTATGTTCACAGAGTCGATCACATTCACCTCCTCTCCATCTTCCGTGCTATTCAATCTGGAAGTAACAAGATTATTAATCTGATCCAGAATCGGGCGTGCGTATGCGCGCGAGGGAAACCCTACTCGTCCTGTTCGAGACTATAGAGCATTTGAAAGCCAGCGTCCAGGCTGGGGGGAAATCCCATTTCCGGATCAAGCAACTGCAACGTTGGCACCTCCCGGTACACGTTATTGAACTCGTCCAGGTCCTCGAACTGCAGCTTGCTGGCCGCCTCGTCCAGGACCATCCTGAAAGAAAACCGAGCTTTCACATGACGCAGCGTTACGTCATTATTCAAGAAAATCGTAAACAACGGTTCAGTTGAATGCGATTCAATAATTAGTGCTACAAGCATTAAGTTTAAGTTGCCTTTGTCTTTCCATCGCTTCCTCGACTTTTCTCCTCGTGTTCTCCTCGAACTTCAGAACGTACTCCTGGTAGTGATCGTACAATGCCGACACACCTCCCACACCTGTCTCCACCAACACTCTCTCCATAGCGTCCTGTTAAAATACAGAAATCTAGCATGTAGATACAACTACCAAAAATTAAATGTGGTACAAATAATAGCACAATTATTTCGTCTTACAGGAAATCCATGTTCCCTTTGTTCAGTCGCGACTTTTAGCAGAAGAGTCATCCGCCTGAGAAAATGATCCGCGACATCGATAAGCGTTTCTATGGCCACATCCGACGAATTTTCGAATCCTATGTGCGCCAATAAAGTGGTCACTGCGTGCCTCAACAAATTCCGCGTGGTTTGTGGCGTCAAGTGATGTATAGTGGAACTATCTTTAAACGACATGTCCCTGAAACAATACAATTACAACGATTGAAGTCGTAGCAGCGTTGTGTACAACGATAATTTAAGTCAATTATATGGGAAAATACCCATTTGATTGATAAGGCAGAAAGTGAAAGGGACTCCTAGAACTTGTTGCGTCTTTTAAATCCTGCGACTCTACGACGGTCATGTTTCCAAGCACGGTTCCTTCTTCCTGTAAAAAAAAAAGAGTTAAATGTATAGTTTTTACTAGCGGTATGTCATTAAAATAAATAATTTTGTACTGGTAAGTTTGTTTAGATCTTTTACCATTGTACGCAATTGTTGATGAAGATTTATAGTGTTCAGGACATGTAGATTTCCTACTGGTAATCTGTAACAAAAATGACAACAATACTAACAGTATTCAATAGTTGTAGAGCTTAAACTCATCATTCCTGTAACGTCAACATTGTACTCACTGCAAGTATTCGGGTTGCCGATCAATCCGGTAGTCGCAGTCAGTGCTGTTTGAGTCATCGATTACCTGTCGCCAAACGTTTTCTATCAGATCTGGCGTTATCACCTCCTGCTTGAGCATCTCTCGTGCTGGCAACTCTCCCCACAGTCCACCACTATTTAAGTTTTTATTCGACTTCATTGTGAATCTTAAAAAAACAAAAAACTTGTTTAAGCCAATATACAAATCAAAACACTAATACAAAAACTATATCTAGCTTTATTTAACAATCAAATTATCAATTAAACTTTGAGAATTTATTTCACAAAAATGTATTACACGTTGATTAATTATGCGTCAATTTTAAAAATATAAATTACAGGATCAGTTTGATTAGAAATATGTCCTTGTCAACAAAGTAGTTCATCTTTAAAATATATCTTTATATATAGTACCTTTTATTTCTTATAATATTGTGTATAATATTACATATATTGTATACAAAACAGTTTCACATACTAAACACACACACAAAATTACGTGCCGCTAACACTCGTTAGAAATTCCCGCCTGATTGCTACGTCGCGATCACATGACTTCCGCCAGCGTGACGTAGTCCGATTATCGTCGAATGCAACGTATGCAAGTAACGTAAGTGCTGTGGAGATTTCATGCGGGGGATCGAGCTCTCGTCTTACCTGGCGAGATCGTTATTCCTAACGAGGAGCTGTAACGAGGTACAACCGTCCAGCAGCGCGTGGTGCAGGCCTTACATATCAAGCAGCATGTCGTCTCTACCATGCAGGCCGTGCAGCAATCCGTTGTGATCAGGTTAACGTTACGGCGCATCACCACGTTGATCAAATTCACAGTGAGTGTAGACTTATAGACCGCTTGTTTTTCTTGGCCGTCGCATTCTGCTTTGGAAAGAGAGGGGAAAGGTTTGAGAGAAAAGGGATTTATAAATTTATATATGCGTAAAATAGAAACAATTAAAGGTATTTGATTAGGGTAATTAATTGAACAATTAAGTTATATATATTTTTTAGTTATTAATTTTTTTAGTTTAAATTAAGTTGAAATTAATCTAGAGTTATTAACAGCTAATAAAAATAAAAATTGCATGAAGAAAAAGCTAACCCAGTTAAAAATTACGTTACACAGAAAAAAGTTAGTATCAATTTGTTTTTATTGGGATTTTTTATATATAAGTAAAAATATAAAATCTTTAAATAATTTATTATCAAAATAATCCTATATAGTGCTCTTTATATTATAATATTATATTGAATTAAAAATGTATCTTGCTGAAATTTAAGATTGTTAAAGATTTTATATTCTTGCTTATACATATATGAGACAGTGATTGAAATTTAAAACTAATTTTTTTTTCTGTGTAGGATTAAATCAACTTCTATAACTGCAGAGATATTTTATACAACTATATCATGTTGCCAAACTTGCATTTTATAGCATATTTAACTTGCTGACTCGACTCAACACCGAGATCAACAGTCTTTTTAAGGATGCGTCCCGATGAAGAAGGAATAACGGAACGGAACAGAAATGGAATAGAAGATTGACCAATCAGAGTAATTCCGTTGTTGCTCAATTTTCTATTCCGTTTCTATTCCGTAACTTCCGTTCCGTTAATTCTTTTCCATCGGGACGCACGTACCCTTAGCTGCGCTTCTCGCGTCGTTCATCTTTTTTCCTTCACAGGTGAAAGAAACGGACGGTTGCATCGACATAAAGCATGGACTGCGTAACGCGAATCGAAAGCGAGTCCAACTACTCCAACCATGGAAGAAGGACAGTACAAATTGTCGGTCAATTCTGTTTTTTTTATAGCCATGAAAAAAACGAAGACAGAGC
>NW_023415484.1:0-1387 GCF_013373865.1 Monomorium pharaonis | reverse complement strand
ATCATTTACCTTCCAATCGTCGCACGGAGCATTACTGATTTGACAATTCGCATTGTGGATCAGAACGGTCAATTACTCGATTTTCGCGGAGAGGAGATTACCGTTAGATTACATGTACGAAGACGATAACGTGAGATGCTCGTGTTGAATGAGCAGGTGAAGAACATCATTTTTATACCAATCATGAATATTCGACCGTGTGACATAAATTGTACGACAGCTAAAAATATTCGATCGTCTGATAAAAAGAAACTCTCCGCGTCAAACGTTGAATTTTTTTAAATCATTGGGTTTTGTCGTACGAAATATTTAATATGTCTAACATCTTGAACATTGGAGGCGAGCCGATCTTTGACGACAGCATCGTCAAGATTGAGACACGTACAATCCGTACGCCAATACCACTTTTGGATACAGCGACGAAATAAAGATACCCATACAACAACAGGATTTATACACGTTGCCATGTGAAAGTTTTCTCTACGTCGAAGGAAGATTGGTGATGAAAGAGAAAGACGATAAGGATAAGGATAAGGATGAGATAAATCTCGGAAATAATTGCGTGGCGTTCATGTTTGATGAAATTCGATACGAACTCAACGGTGTGGAAATTGATCGCAACAGAAACGTTGGAATAACCAGCACTCTCAAGAGCTATGTATCGTTATCATATGACAAAAGTGTAATTATGCAGAATGCAGGATGGCAATTTTTATATTACCTACCAGAAGGATACTTCAACTTTTGCGTACCGCTTAATGTATTATTAGGCTTTTGCGAAGATTACAAACGCGTGATTGTTAGCGCTCGTCACGAATTGATCTTGATACGAGCGCGCAACGATAACAATTCTATCGTTGGAAATTCTACAGCTCAACCGAAAATTGAATTATTTAAAGTGCAGTGGCGAATGCCACATGTTACGTTAAACGAAGTCAACAAATTATCTTTGCTGCGAGCTTTGGAGAGTGGACAATGTCTAAGTATGAGTTTTCGCTCCTGGGATCTGTATGAGTACCCTTTGCTGCAGAGTACGACGAAACATTCATGGGCTGTCAAAACTGCAATTCAACTCGAGAAACCGCGCTTCGTTATCTTTGCACTGCAGACTGGTCGAAAAAATATCATATCTCAAGATGCTACAATCTTCGACGACTGTAATTTGACCAACGTAAAACTTTATCTACTCTCTGAATTTTATCCATACGACAATTTGTATTTAGATTTTCGTTAATCTAGATATGCCATTCTGTATGACATGTATCGACGATTTGGTAAATCTTATTATGGATATGAGTGTAAAACACTGCTCAATGTAATCACATTCCTGGGAAAAGAACTTTTTGCGGTCACTGACTATTCACGACAGAACGAATCCGTCAAGAGT
>NW_023415483.1:200588-220571 GCF_013373865.1 Monomorium pharaonis | reverse complement strand
TACTCATTAATTATTAAAACAGTAATCCAAAATGGAAAAAAATCGCATTAATTATTTTAAAAATAATGCGTAATAAAAAAACTCTCGCATTACTTATTTCATAGTAATGCGTATTGAAAAAAATCGTATTACTTATTTCAAAAGTAATGCGTATTGAAAAAAATCGTATTACTTATTTCAAAAGTAATGCGTATTGAAAAAAAACCGCATTACTTATTTCAAAAGTAATGCGTATTGAAAAAAAATCGTATTACTTATTTCAAAAGTATGCGTATTGAAAAAAACCGCGCGTTACTTATTTCAAAAGTAATGCGTATTGAAAAAAATCGTATTACTTATTTCAAAAGTAATGCGTATTGAAAAAAATCGCATTACTTATTTCAAAAGTAATGCGTATTGCAATACACTTTCTCGCATGCAGCTAAACTGTCCGTTTCGACATCGGAATACTTGCGAAAAATAAAATAAAAAATTGAAGAATTAATTTTTATTCGTAATATCTACTTGATTTTAAACACTGCAAAATATTTAAAATTATTCAAGGGGGAAAATAAAAATATATATTTTTTTACTTACCTTGACAACTTGGAATGCCTACAAAAATTAAATTTAAAAAAGAACAAAATGAAACATATAAAAAGGATTTTAAAGAAATAATTTATTTTAATTTTTAATTTCAATTTTAATTTTAATTTTTAATTTCTAATTTTTAATTTTAATTTTTAATTTTAATTTTAATTTTTTATTTTTTATTTTAATTTTTAATTTTAATTTTTAATTTTTTAAAGAAATAATTACTTTTAAGTAATACGATAATAATAATACGATACTTAATAATTCTTATTAAGTAATACGATTTTTTTCAATACGCATTACTTTTGAAATAAGTAATACGATTTTTTTCAATACGCATTACTTTTGAAATAAGTAATGCGGTTTTTTTCAATACACATTACTTTTGAAATAAATAATGCGAGTTTTTTTTTATTACGCATTTTTTTAAATTAATTAATGCGATTTTTTCCATTTTAGATTACTGTTTTAATAATTAATGAGTAAAAAAATAATTACTTGATAAAATTAATAAGTAATACGTTATTTTTTAATTTACATTTTCATTACCCTGATTTTTTGTTTTAAATTGATATCCTCTGGCCTCCCGCGTCTCTCGCCGACAAACTATGGTAGACTGTAACGCCTCTGTGGCTACTGCAAGAACTAATTGCCTCACTTACGTGACCGTCTCACACCACTGAAGTTACGAGCCCTGTATACAAGACCGTGGTCTCGACATTCTCGGCAGGTCTCGGCTACCGTCGAGAGCGTTCGGCTCGTGTGAGACAGACTCTCTCTCTCGCGCGCTGAATATTTCTCGATAGTCCGACGGCGAATTTCCTTCGCCACGAGTTGACACTTGACGATGTAGGGCGTGTGTATATACATATATATATATATATAAAATTATATGTGCATATATATATATATATATATATATATATATATATCTACACTGAGAAAAAAAAATTCTTTTAATCAAGAAAATGCATTTTCTTGAAATAGAATTCTTTGATGCAAACAAATATTTTTTTACAGCAACTAAACAATGTATGCTAGCAAATAAATATTTTATTCTTTTAAGTAAATCATTTCGTACATTTTTGATTTTGTTCCTCTAAGTAATGATTTAATGACATCAATAGTATCATTATTAAACTGAAATAAATCATTTCTTTGTAATAAGAAAACCGAGTTTCTTAAATGTATTTAAAGAAATTTTTTTCTCAGTGTATGTATCCGTATATGTATATTTATATATATATTTATGTATAATGTAAATCATAAACGTATATCTATATATAATTATACATAATTTTATGTGTACGATCAGTATTCAAACTTATATAAAATTATATATAACTATACGTACTCGACTTTTGGGGGTAAAATTTCTCACTCAATTAAAACGAGTGTGAACCCGTAATCATATATAACCTAGCCTAGCCTAGCCGCGTCTTAATCCTGTAAAAACGTTATGTGACGATCCTTCGCTACATGAGGCACCCTCGCGCTCGTCTGCCAATGAATGCGCGCCACTACCGATAGGTAGGTTAACTCTCTTATAGAGAAGGAAATTATATTAATCATTAATGTATTAAATTGCGTTCGCGTTGCAATTCGTTTAAACGTATTTAACAATAAACAAAATTAATTTGCACACACATATCTTAATTGTGCTGACTCTTATTATTCTTCTTGTTTTAATTGAATTACAAGAGCCTAATTATTATTTTTAGTATTAATGTTGGGAATGTTGCTAATTTAAAATATATCAACAATAAGAATTACACATAAGAACATTTAGAGTTTATCGGGAGACACGGTAGTGTCTCTGAACGCTGTTCAGAGTCATATGCTACGTCGTACTAGTGTGAGTTTTTAATTTTTAGATCGATATAATGTACCCCGAAATCATTTCAGTAGCACTTTTGTTTGGTCATAGTGGATTTGCTATATCAAATTTTTAATTTTTAGCAGTGGATTCAGATTTAGCGACCAAAAAGCTTGTAGGATACCAAGTTTCAATTATTTCCCATTGAAAATTGACGTAGTTACAGATTTTTGTCGCCTAACGTCTCGTTTTCTCCCACTGTGGGACGTAGAAAAGCGACATTGAAAAGCGACGGACGACGTAAAGGCCCTCACACATGAATTGACATATCCATAACATTAAGGTTTCGACGCGTTGCAGAATTGGGCGACCGTAACCGTAACCGGCTGAATCAAGTACGTGAGTGATCGAAACCTTACTCATATGGTAATGTCAGTTCATGTGTGAGGACCTTAAGATTTATTTCCTTCTCTCTCTCCGGCGTGCTCCTGCGTGTATTCTTATTGGGTCACGTGGGTTAGCCAGTGACTCGTTCTAATTGTAAGTGACGTGCAGGACATGCAGGATGAGGTTATAATACAAATTTCGATTGCAAATATGTGTAATATATGAAATTTATATGGTAAATATTCTCGTATTGTTATTTTATTATTATACATATATATTAAACATTTAACTGAGCTATGTTACTCTCTGATTCAATTTTACACTGGCGTCGATGAGACAGATAAGATGTGTGCAACAGTTAAATGTTGCTGTAATTTACAATCGATATGTACAGCTTTTAATCTGCTTTAATAAAACTGTAAATAAATGTTTTTTATAATACTAATTTTTATTCTTTGCTTTATTAGTAATGTATGTATAATTACAGGTACCTTGGTGACAAAAGAACTTATCCTTACAACGTTCTCAATATTGCAAACCAATGCACAACTCTACGTGTCACACCTCATCTATTTAACCACCAGCATCAACAGTGTAAAATTAATTAAACAGAGGGTAACATAACTCAGATTTTACACTGGTGTCGATGAGATAGACGAGATGTCGTGCGATATAGAATTGTGGATCAGTTAAATGTTGCTGTAATTGTCAATCAATATTCACAACTTATTAATTAGTTTGAATAAAACTTTAAATACTAATTTGTATTCTTTACTTTAGTAGTAACGTACATAATTGCCGGTACCTTGGTGACAAAGGATGGTTCTTATCCTTACAACGTTATCAATATTTAACCGATGCACAACTCTACGTCACACTTCATTTATTTAATCATCAACACCAATGAAAAATTAATTAATCAGTGAGTAACGAGCTCAGATTTTACACTGGCGTCGATGAGATAGATGAGATGTTGTGTGACATAGAATTGTGGATCAGTGAAATGTTGCTGTAATTGTCAATCAATATTCACAACTGTTAATTAGCTCGAATAAAATTTTAAATAAATGTTTTTAATAATACTAATTTTTATTCTTTACTTTACTAGTAACGTATATAATTTCCGGTGACAAACCTTGGTGACAAAAGATGGTTCTTATCCTTACAACGTTATCAATATTTAACCGATGAACAAGTCTACGTCACACCTTATCTATTTAATCATCACCATCAATATATAATTGATTAAATTTAAATTTAAGGAAAAAAATTACATCAATCCAAGATGATCCTTTTAATCAAATTCAACTTAAGTGGTCTATAAACACTGCAAAATATATCCGTTATATCCGAAGAAAATTACCTTTTTAAAAAAGGTAAAAAAAAGGCGCCAAATGTATGGTTTTTCTTTAAGGAAAGAAATAGCAAATCCAAGGTAGGACTTTTGATTAAATTTCACCTGAGTGACATATATAGTATATCTTTATGGTTGGAAAAAATCACATTTGTTTATGTATCAAATAAATCCAAGATAATACTCTTCATCAAATTCAATCAAAATGATACATATAATATAAGTGATATATAGTATACTGTAAAAAAACACATCTTATACCTAAGATAAAACATCATCTAATTTAGCCCAAGTAATATCACAGACCTTCTTATTCCAACCAAAATCTAACTTTAATTATTAAACTAACGATTATTTTAAATGAAGAATTACACGCGCACGCATTAACCTTCTCTACAAAAATAATGATATCAGAATATTTTGCACCAAATATAACAATGGATATTTATATGAATTGAAACATCTACTGTATTATTATTCTTTGGCCAGTATTCATAACTAAGAATAATGTAAAACAGACAAATAAATATTCTATTACAACTAAATGTATAATTATAAATAAAAACTTTTTCGAAAAACTCGACGCTGGTAAACCGACGAATACACACGCACGAGTGGGAGGGGCAGAGGTGGCTGGTGGGGGGGGGGGGTGGGGGCGAGAGAAATCAATATCATGACAATTAATATATATTTATTCGGAAGGTTTACAGCGGGGTCGATGTCAATTGTTTCGCAAATGAAAGCGTAGAGTCCGATGTGCCGAATGATGGTCTCGTTTTTTTTTTTTTTTTTTTTTTTTTTACGAGGAAGAGGAAAATCTTCAACCTGACCATCTTGGAAGGATAACTTTGTAGTTATCAACCACCAAGAGGCCAAAGACATCCGGGTGCCCGTACACCCGGATAGTGTGGGATTCTATGGGGGCACATCGCGGGAGATACTGCCCCCATAGCCTACCCACTAAAAACCTCTTCCTATATTCTGTTCTATCTATTCAGCCCTGATGTTAAAGATAATATCTCCCGAAATTTCCGGTAGTAGTAGCGATGCCCAATATTTAGCCAGTATTAGTCATTATACCGTTAATGTATTTTGCTAGTAGGGACATCTCGGTTTCGACCTGACGATCGGACTCGGAATTCATAGATACTTTAAGCTGCAGTGGACCGGTCGACTTTACTTGGTCGTTCTTCGAGGTTTGCCAAGGTGATCGAGTAGTAACTAGTAAAAAAATTAAAAATTGACAATAAATTAAAAAAGTTAATAGCTGTTAACTTATAGTATATAGTTAATTTTAAATATTTTAATTTTTTAACTGTGACAAGTTATTTTGAAAAATTTAACTTAATATCAACTTGATTAACTTGAACTTAATTAATTAAAAAAATATATCAACTTACCCAAGCCTGAGGTTTGCGTATTATTAAACTTCTTTTTTAATAAATCCCGGAGAAGGCTCGCCTTAGGACTTATAAAGTTCATGTTGTTTAACTCCGGAGCGATAAACACACTCGGCTCTCTTTGCGTCCGTCGCATAAGAGTAGCGGAGTTCAGATCGGGTTGGTAGGCGTTCTGCTCGCCCAGCGGGAGCCACGCTTGCCAGTAGTTATTCAGAGAGCCAATGCCATTCTTTTTGGCTGTCGATGACGACGTTGTCGTTGTTTCTTCAGGTACACGAACGGGCATCAATTCGCCATTGCAAATCAATCCGAGAAACAGCAAGGTGGATAACATTCTCCACTGAGATACCATTCTTCGCTGTAGGCTCAGCATCATTTTTGTTCTCGTGCTTCTTTTCGTCGAGTTCGGAAAAGATATCTCAAGATGCTCGCGTCTGAATCTTATTCGCCACGTGTCACTTGTCCACGCGCGTCGTGAGCTATGCGTCTCTGACGAGAGAAACGAAAGCTACTAAGTCTTCACGACTTTATATACAACGTATATAATCTCTAACGCTAACTCAAACGCAGCACTAAAAACTTCTGCTGACTTCTGACGCAGCCAAACGCTCCAGCTTCAACGAATGCAGTAGCAGCGGTGGCGACTGTGAAAAGCGACGCGCTTATATACCATACCGAGCTGGCTACCCCGATCCACCATCAGCCAATCAGAAAGATTACCCGCTCTCTCGACTTTGCGAGAATACTATATGCGTCGCCGCGCGCTTGCTCGCCAGTTACTGCGCGGCGCCGCCGACAGGCGGCTCACCTCTCGGTTCTCTCGGGAGTAAAATGCAATTATATAAAGACTACCACCCGCAGCACGATTAAGTAATAAGAAAAAATATAACTTTCTTCTCTTTAAGGGAGTTAACCTACATATCGCGCGGTCGTGCCGAGCGCGAGGGTGCTTCATGTAGAAACGGATCGTCACATAATGCTATTACAGAATTGAGAGAGAGAGAGAGAGAAGAGAGATATATAATATATATATATATATATATATCTACACTGAGAAAAAAAATTCTTTCAATCAAGAAAATGCATTTTCTTGAAATAGAATTCTTTGATGCAAACAAATATTTTTTTACAGCAACTAAACAATGTATGCTAGCAAATAAATATTTTATTCTTTTAAGTAAATCATTTCGTACATTTTTGATTTTGTTCCTCTAAGTAATGATTTAATGACATCAATAGTATCATTATTAAACTGAAATAAATCATTTCTTTGTAATAAGAAAACCGAGTTTCTTAAATGTATTTAAAGAAATTTTTTTCTCAGTGTATGTATCCGTATATGTATATTTATATATATATTTATGTATAATGTAAATCATAAACGTATATCTATATATAATTATACATAATTTTATGTGTACGATCAGTATTCAAACTTATATAAAATTATATATAACTATACGTACTCGACTTTTGGGGGTAAAATTTCTCACTCAATTAAAACGAGTGTGAACCCGTAATCATATATAACCTAGCCTAGCCTAGCCGCGTCTTAATCCTGTAAAAACATTATGTGACGATCCTTCGCTACATGAGGCACCCTCGCGCTCGTCTGCCAATGAATGCGCGCCACTACCGATAGGTAGGTTAACTCTCTTATAGAGAAGGAAATTATATTAATCATTTAATGTATTAAATTGCGTTCGCGTTGCAATTCGTTTAAACGTATTTAACAATAAACAAAATTAATTTGCACACACATATCTTAATTGTGCTGACTCTTATTATTCTTCTTGTTTTAATTGAATTACAAGAGCCTAATTATTATTTTTAGTATTAATGTTGGGAATGTTGCTAATTTAAAATATATCAACAATAAGAATTACACATAAGAACATTTAGAGTTTATCGGGAGACACGGTAGTGTCTCTGAACGCTGTTCAGAGTCATATGCTACGTCGTACTAGTGTGAGTTTTTAATTTTTAGATCGATATAATGTACCCCGAAATCATTTCAGTAGCACTTTTGTTTGGTCATAGTGGATTTGCTATATCAAATTTTTAATTTTTAGCAGTGGATTCAGATTTAGCGACCAAAAAGCTTGTAGGATACCAAGTTTCAATTATTTCCCATTGAAAATTGACGTAGTTACAGATTTTTGTCGCCTAACGTCTCGTTTTCTCCCACTGTGGGACGTAGAAAAGCGACATTGAAAAGCGACGGACGACGTAAAGGCCCTCACACATGAATTGACATATCCATAACATTAAGGTTTCGACGCGTTGCAGAATTGGGCGACCGTAACCGTAACCGGCTGAATCAAGTACGTGAGTGATCGAAACCTTACTCATATGGTAATGTCAGTTCATGTGTGAGGACCTTAAGATTTATTTCCTTCTCTCTCTCCGGCGTGCTCCTGCGTGTATTCTTATTGGGTCACGTGGGTTAGCCAGTGACTCGTTCTAATTGTAAGTGACGTGCAGGACATGCAGGATGAGGTTATAATACAAATTTCGATTGCAAATATGTGTAATATATGAAATTTATATGGTAAATATTCTCGTATTGTTATTTTATTATTATACATATATATTAAACATTTAACTGAGCTATGTTACTCTCTGATTCAATTTTACACTGGCGTCGATGAGACAGATAAGATGTGTGCAACAGTTAAATGTTGCTGTAATTTACAATCGATATGTACAGCTTTTAATCTGCTTTAATAAAACTGTAAATAAATGTTTTTTATAATACTAATTTTTATTCTTTGCTTTATTAGTAATGTATGTATAATTACAGGTACCTTGGTGACAAAAGAACTTATCCTTACAACGTTCTCAATATTGCAAACCAATGCACAACTCTACGTGTCACACCTCATCTATTTAACCACCAGCATCAACAGTGTAAAATTAATTAAACAGAGGGTAACATAACTCAGATTTTACACTGGTGTCGATGAGATAGACGAGATGTCGTGCGATATAGAATTGTGGATCAGTTAAATGTTGCTGTAATTGTCAATCAATATTCACAACTTATTAATTAGTTTGAATAAAACTTTAAATACTAATTTGTATTCTTTACTTTAGTAGTAACGTACATAATTGCCGGTACCTTGGTGACAAAGGATGGTTCTTATCCTTACAACGTTATCAATATTTAACCGATGCACAACTCTACGTCACACTTCATTTATTTAATCATCAACACCAATGAAAAATTAATTAATCAGTGAGTAACGAGCTCAGATTTTACACTGGCGTCGATGAGATAGATGAGATGTTGTGTGACATAGAATTGTGGATCAGTGAAATGTTGCTGTAATTGTCAATCAATATTCACAACTGTTAATTAGCTCGAATAAAATTTTAAATAAATGTTTTTAATAATACTAATTTTTATTCTTTACTTTACTAGTAACGTATATAATTTCCGGTGACAAACCTTGGTGACAAAAGATGGTTCTTATCCTTACAACGTTATCAATATTTAACCGATGAACAAGTCTACGTCACACCTTATCTATTTAATCATCACCATCAATATATAATTGATTAAATTTAAATTTAAGGAAAAAAATTACATCAATCCAAGATGATCCTTTTAATCAAATTCAACTTAAGTGGTCTATAAACACTGCAAAATATATCCGTTATATCCGAAGAAAATTACCTTTTTAAAAAAGGTAAAAAAAAGGCGCCAAATGTATGGTTTTTCTTTAAGGAAAGAAATAGCAAATCCAAGGTAGGACTTTTGATTAAATTTCACCTGAGTGACATATATAGTATATCTTTATGGTTGGAAAAAATCACATTTGTTTATGTATCAAATAAATCCAAGATAATACTCTTCATCAAATTCAATCAAAATGATACATATAATATAAGTGATATATAGTATACTGTAAAAAAACACATCTTATACCTAAGATAAAACATCATCTAATTTAGCCCAAGTAATATCACAGACCTTCTTATTCCAACCAAAATCTAACTTTAATTATTAAACTAACGATTATTTTAAATGAAGAATTACACGCGCACGCATTAACCTTCTCTACAAAAATAATGATATCAGAATATTTTGCACCAAATATAACAATGGATATTTATATGAATTGAAACATCTACTGTATTATTATTCTTTGGCCAGTATTCATAACTAAGAATAATGTAAAACAGACAAATAAATATTCTATTACAACTAAATGTATAATTATAAATAAAAACTTTTTCGAAAAACTCGACGCTGGTAAACCGACGAATACACACGCACGAGTGGGAGGGGCAGAGGTGGCTGGTGGGGGGGGGGGGTGGGGGCGAGAGAAATCAATATCATGACAATTAATATATATTTATTCGGAAGGTTTACAGCGGGGTCGATGTCAATTGTTTCGCAAATGAAAGCGTAGAGTCCGATGTGCCGAATGATGGTCTCGTTTTTTTTTTTTTTTTTTTTTTTTACGAGGAAGAGGAAAATCTTCAACCTGACCATCTTGGAAGGATAACTTTGTAGTTATCAACCACCAAGAGGCCAAAGACATCCGGGTGCCCGTACACCCGGATAGTGTGGGATTCTATGGGGGCACATCGCGGGAGATACTGCCCCCATAGCCTACCCACTAAAAACCTCTTCCTATATTCTGTTCTATCTATTCAGCCCTGATGTTAAAGATAATATCTCCCGAAATTTCCGGTAGTAGTAGCGATGCCCAATATTTAGCCAGTATTAGTCATTATACCGTTAATGTATTTTGCTAGTAGGGACATCTCGGTTTCGACCTGACGATCGGACTCGGAATTCATAGATACTTTAAGCTGCAGTGGACCGGTCGACTTTACTTGGTCGTTCTTCGAGGTTTGCCAAGGTGATCGAGTAGTAACTAGTAAAAAAATTAAAAATTGACAATAAATTAAAAAAGTTAATAGCTGTTAACTTATAGTATATAGTTAATTTTAAATATTTTAATTTTTTAACTGTGACAAGTTATTTTGAAAAATTTAACTTAATATCAACTTGATTAACTTGAACTTAATTAATTAAAAAAATATATCAACTTACCCAAGCCTGAGGTTTGCGTATTATTAAACTTCTTTTTTAATAAATCCCGGAGAAGGCTCGCCTTAGGACTTATAAAGTTCATGTTGTTTAACTCCGGAGCGATAAACACACTCGGCTCTCTTTGCGTCCGTCGCATAAGAGTAGCGGAGTTCAGATCGGGTTGGTAGGCGTTCTGCTCGCCCAGCGGGAGCCACGCTTGCCAGTAGTTATTCAGAGAGCCAATGCCATTCTTTTTGGCTGTCGATGACGACGTTGTCGTTGTTTCTTCAGGTACACGAACGGGCATCAATTCGCCATTGCAAATCAATCCGAGAAACAGCAAGGTGGATAACATTCTCCACTGAGATACCATTCTTCGCTGTAGGCTCAGCATCATTTTTGTTCTCGTGCTTCTTTTCGTCGAGTTCGGAAAAGATATCTCAAGATGCTCGCGTCTGAATCTTATTCGCCACGTGTCACTTGTCCACGCGCGTCGTGAGCTATGCGTCTCTGACGAGAGAAACGAAAGCTACTAAGTCTTCACGACTTTATATACAACGTATATAATCTCTAACGCTAACTCAAACGCAGCACTAAAAACTTCTGCTGACTTCTGACGCAGCCAAACGCTCCAGCTTCAACGAATGCAGTAGCAGCGGTGGCGACTGTGAAAAGCGACGCGCTTATATACCATACCGAGCTGGCTACCCCGATCCACCATCAGCCAATCAGAAAGATTACCCGCTCTCTCGACTTTGCGAGAATACTATATGCGTCGCCGCGCGCTTGCTCGCCAGTTACTGCGCGGCGCCGCCGACAGGCGGCTCACCTCTCGGTTCTCTCGGGAGTAAAATGCAATTATATAAAGACTACCACCCGCAGCACGATTAAGTAATAAGAAAAAATATAACTTTCTTCTCTTTAAGGGAGTTAACCTACATATCGCGCGGTCGTGCCGAGCGCGAGGGTGCTTCATGTAGAAACGGATCGTCACATAATGCTATTACAGAATTGAGAGAGAGAGAGAGAGAGAAGAGAGATATATAATATATATATATATATATATATCTACACTGAGAAAAAAAATTCTTTCAATCAAGAAAATGCATTTTCTTGAAATAGAATTCTTTGATGCAAACAAATATTTTTTTACAGCAACTAAACAATGTATGCTAGCAAATAAATATTTTATTCTTTTAAGTAAATCATTTCGTACATTTTTGATTTTGTTCCTCTAAGTAATGATTTAATGACATCAATAGTATCATTATTAAACTGAAATAAATCATTTCTTTGTAATAAGAAAACCGAGTTTCTTAAATGTATTTAAAGAAATTTTTTTCTCAGTGTATGTATCCGTATATGTATATTTATATATATATTTATGTATAATGTAAATCATAAACGTATATCTATATATAATTATACATAATTTTATGTGTACGATCAGTATTCAAACTTATATAAAATTATATATAACTATACGTACTCGACTTTTGGGGGTAAAATTTCTCACTCAATTAAAACGAGTGTGAACCCGTAATCATATATAACCTAGCCTAGCCTAGCCGCGTCTTAATCCTGTAAAAACATTATGTGACGATCCTTCGCTACATGAGGCACCCTCGCGCTCGTCTGCCAATGAATGCGCGCCACTACCGATAGGTAGGTTAACTCTCTTATAGAGAAGGAAATTATATTAATCATTTAATGTATTAAATTGCGTTCGCGTTGCAATTCGTTTAAACGTATTTAACAATAAACAAAATTAATTTGCACACACATATCTTAATTGTGCTGACTCTTATTATTCTTCTTGTTTTAATTGAATTACAAGAGCCTAATTATTATTTTTAGTATTAATGTTGGGAATGTTGCTAATTTAAAATATATCAACAATAAGAATTACACATAAGAACATTTAGAGTTTATCGGGAGACACGGTAGTGTCTCTGAACGCTGTTCAGAGTCATATGCTACGTCGTACTAGTGTGAGTTTTTAATTTTTAGATCGATATAATGTACCCCGAAATCATTTCAGTAGCACTTTTGTTTGGTCATAGTGGATTTGCTATATCAAATTTTTAATTTTTAGCAGTGGATTCAGATTTAGCGACCAAAAAGCTTGTAGGATACCAAGTTTCAATTATTTCCCATTGAAAATTGACGTAGTTACAGATTTTTGTCGCCTAACGTCTCGTTTTCTCCCACTGTGGGACGTAGAAAAGCGACATTGAAAAGCGACGGACGACGTAAAGGCCCTCACACATGAATTGACATATCCATAACATTAAGGTTTCGACGCGTTGCAGAATTGGGCGACCGTAACCGTAACCGGCTGAATCAAGTACGTGAGTGATCGAAACCTTACTCATATGGTAATGTCAGTTCATGTGTGAGGACCTTAAGATTTATTTCCTTCTCTCTCTCCGGCGTGCTCCTGCGTGTATTCTTATTGGGTCACGTGGGTTAGCCAGTGACTCGTTCTAATTGTAAGTGACGTGCAGGACATGCAGGATGAGGTTATAATACAAATTTCGATTGCAAATATGTGTAATATATGAAATTTATATGGTAAATATTCTCGTATTGTTATTTTATTATTATACATATATATTAAACATTTAACTGAGCTATGTTACTCTCTGATTCAATTTTACACTGGCGTCGATGAGACAGATAAGATGTGTGCAACAGTTAAATGTTGCTGTAATTTACAATCGATATGTACAGCTTTTAATCTGCTTTAATAAAACTGTAAATAAATGTTTTTTATAATACTAATTTTTATTCTTTGCTTTATTAGTAATGTATGTATAATTACAGGTACCTTGGTGACAAAAGAACTTATCCTTACAACGTTCTCAATATTGCAAACCAATGCACAACTCTACGTGTCACACCTCATCTATTTAACCACCAGCATCAACAGTGTAAAATTAATTAAACAGAGGGTAACATAACTCAGATTTTACACTGGTGTCGATGAGATAGACGAGATGTCGTGCGATATAGAATTGTGGATCAGTTAAATGTTGCTGTAATTGTCAATCAATATTCACAACTTATTAATTAGTTTGAATAAAACTTTAAATACTAATTTGTATTCTTTACTTTAGTAGTAACGTACATAATTGCCGGTACCTTGGTGACAAAGGATGGTTCTTATCCTTACAACGTTATCAATATTTAACCGATGCACAACTCTACGTCACACTTCATTTATTTAATCATCAACACCAATGAAAAATTAATTAATCAGTGAGTAACGAGCTCAGATTTTACACTGGCGTCGATGAGATAGATGAGATGTTGTGTGACATAGAATTGTGGATCAGTGAAATGTTGCTGTAATTGTCAATCAATATTCACAACTGTTAATTAGCTCGAATAAAATTTTAAATAAATGTTTTTAATAATACTAATTTTTATTCTTTACTTTACTAGTAACGTATATAATTTCCGGTGACAAACCTTGGTGACAAAAGATGGTTCTTATCCTTACAACGTTATCAATATTTAACCGATGAACAAGTCTACGTCACACCTTATCTATTTAATCATCACCATCAATATATAATTGATTAAATTTAAATTTAAGGAAAAAAATTACATCAATCCAAGATGATCCTTTTAATCAAATTCAACTTAAGTGGTCTATAAACACTGCAAAATATATCCGTTATATCCGAAGAAAATTACCTTTTTAAAAAAGGTAAAAAAAAGGCGCCAAATGTATGGTTTTTCTTTAAGGAAAGAAATAGCAAATCCAAGGTAGGACTTTTGATTAAATTTCACCTGAGTGACATATATAGTATATCTTTATGGTTGGAAAAAATCACATTTGTTTATGTATCAAATAAATCCAAGATAATACTCTTCATCAAATTCAATCAAAATGATACATATAATATAAGTGATATATAGTATACTGTAAAAAAACACATCTTATACCTAAGATAAAACATCATCTAATTTAGCCCAAGTAATATCACAGACCTTCTTATTCCAACCAAAATCTAACTTTAATTATTAAACTAACGATTATTTTAAATGAAGAATTACACGCGCACGCATTAACCTTCTCTACAAAAATAATGATATCAGAATATTTTGCACCAAATATAACAATGGATATTTATATGAATTGAAACATCTACTGTATTATTATTCTTTGGCCAGTATTCATAACTAAGAATAATGTAAAACAGACAAATAAATATTCTATTACAACTAAATGTATAATTATAAATAAAAACTTTTTCGAAAAACTCGACGCTGGTAAACCGACGAATACACACGCACGAGTGGGAGGGGCAGAGGTGGCTGGTGGGGGGGGGGGTGGGGGCGAGAGAAATCAATATCATGACAATTAATATATATTTATTCGGAAGGTTTACAGCGGGGTCGATGTCAATTGTTTCGCAAATGAAAGCGTAGAGTCCGATGTGCCGAATGATGGTCTCGTTTTTTTTTTTTTTTTTTTTTTTTTTACGAGGAAGAGGAAAATCTTCAACCTGACCATCTTGGAAGGATAACTTTGTAGTTATCAACCACCAAGAGGCCAAAGACATCCGGGTGCCCGTACACCCGGATAGTGTGGGATTCTATGGGGGCACATCGCGGGAGATACTGCCCCCATAGCCTACCCACTAAAAACCTCTTCCTATATTCTGTTCTATCTATTCAGCCCTGATGTTAAAGATAATATCTCCCGAAATTTCCGGTAGTAGTAGCGATGCCCAATATTTAGCCAGTATTAGTCATTATACCGTTAATGTATTTTGCTAGTAGGGACATCTCGGTTTCGACCTGACGATCGGACTCGGAATTCATAGATACTTTAAGCTGCAGTGGACCGGTCGACTTTACTTGGTCGTTCTTCGAGGTTTGCCAAGGTGATCGAGTAGTAACTAGTAAAAAAATTAAAAATTGACAATAAATTAAAAAAGTTAATAGCTGTTAACTTATAGTATATAGTTAATTTTAAATATTTTAATTTTTTAACTGTGACAAGTTATTTTGAAAAATTTAACTTAATATCAACTTGATTAACTTGAACTTAATTAATTAAAAAAATATATCAACTTACCCAAGCCTGAGGTTTGCGTATTATTAAACTTCTTTTTTAATAAATCCCGGAGAAGGCTCGCCTTAGGACTTATAAAGTTCATGTTGTTTAACTCCGGAGCGATAAACACACTCGGCTCTCTTTGCGTCCGTCGCATAAGAGTAGCGGAGTTCAGATCGGGTTGGTAGGCGTTCTGCTCGCCCAGCGGGAGCCACGCTTGCCAGTAGTTATTCAGAGAGCCAATGCCATTCTTTTTGGCTGTCGATGACGACGTTGTCGTTGTTTCTTCAGGTACACGAACGGGCATCAATTCGCCATTGCAAATCAATCCGAGAAACAGCAAGGTGGATAACATTCTCCACTGAGATACCATTCTTCGCTGTAGGCTCAGCATCATTTTTGTTCTCGTGCTTCTTTTCGTCGAGTTCGGAAAAGATATCTCAAGATGCTCGCGTCTGAATCTTATTCGCCACGTGTCACTTGTCCACGCGCGTCGTGAGCTATGCGTCTCTGACGAGAGAAACGAAAGCTACTAAGTCTTCACGACTTTATATACAACGTATATAATCTCTAACGCTAACTCAAACGCAGCACTAAAAACTTCTGCTGACTTCTGACGCAGCCAAACGCTCCAGCTTCAACGAATGCAGTAGCAGCGGTGGCGACTGTGAAAAGCGACGCGCTTATATACCATACCGAGCTGGCTACCCCGATCCACCATCAGCCAATCAGAAAGATTACCCGCTCTCTCGACTTTGCGAGAATACTATATGCGTCGCCGCGCGCTTGCTCGCCAGTTACTGCGCGGCGCCGCCGACAGGCGGCTCACCTCTCGGTTCTCTCGGGAGTAAAATGCAATTATATAAAGACTACCACCCGCAGCACGATTAAGTAATAAGAAAAAATATAACTTTCTTCTCTTTAAGGGAGTTAACCTACATATCGCGCGGTCGTGCCGAGCGCGAGGGTGCTTCATGTAGAAACGGATCGTCACATAATGCTATTACAGAATTGAGAGAGAGAGAGAGAGAAGAGAGATATATAATATATATATATATATATATCTACACTGAGAAAAAAAATTCTTTCAATCAAGAAAATGCATTTTCTTGAAATAGAATTCTTTGATGCAAACAAATATTTTTTTACAGCAACTAAACAATGTATGCTAGCAAATAAATATTTTATTCTTTTAAGTAAATCATTTCGTACATTTTTGATTTTGTTCCTCTAAGTAATGATTTAATGACATCAATAGTATCATTATTAAACTGAAATAAATCATTTCTTTGTAATAAGAAAACCGAGTTTCTTAAATGTATTTAAAGAAATTTTTTTCTCAGTGTATGTATCCGTATATGTATATTTATATATATATTTATGTATAATGTAAATCATAAACGTATATCTATATATAATTATACATAATTTTATGTGTACGATCAGTATTCAAACTTATATAAAATTATATATAACTATACGTACTCGACTTTTGGGGGTAAAATTTCTCACTCAATTAAAACGAGTGTGAACCCGTAATCATATATAACCTAGCCTAGCCTAGCCGCGTCTTAATCCTGTAAAAACATTATGTGACGATCCTTCGCTACATGAGGCACCCTCGCGCTCGTCTGCCAATGAATGCGCGCCACTACCGATAGGTAGGTTAACTCTCTTATAGAGAAGGAAATTATATTAATCAATTAATGTATTAAATTGCGTTCGCGTTGCAATTCGTTTAAACGTATTTAACAATAAACAAAATTAATTTGCACACACATATCTTAATTGTGCTGACTCTTATTATCCTTCTTGTTTTAATTGAATTACAAGAGCCTAATTATTATTTTTAGTATTAATGTTGGGAATGTTGCTAATTTAAAATATATCAACAATAAGAATTACATATAAGAACATTTAGAGTTTATCGGTAGACACGGTAGTGTCTCTGAACGCTGTTCAGAGTCATATGCTACGTCGTACTAGTGTGAGTTTTTGATTTTTAGATCGATATAATGTACCCCGAAATCATTTCAGTAGCACTTTTGTTTGGTCATAGTGGATTTGCTATATCAAATTTTTAATTTTTAGCAGTGGATTCAGATTTAGCGACCAAAAAGCTTGTAGGATACCAAGTTTCAATTATTTCCCATTGAAAATTGACGTAGTTACAGATTTTTGTCGCCTAACGTCTCGTTTTCCTCCCACTGTGGGACGTAGAAAAGCGACATTGAAAAGCGACGGACGACGTAAAGGCCCTCACACATGAATTGACATATCCATAACATTAAGGTTTCGACGCGTTGCAGAATTGGGCGACCGTAACCGTAACCGGCTGAATCAAGTACGTGAGTGATCGAAACCTTACTCATATGGTAATGTCAGTTCATGTGTGAGGACCTTAAGATTTATTTCCTTCTCTCTCTCCGGCGTGCTCCTGCGTGTATTCTTATTGGGTCACGTGGGTTAGCCAGTGACTCGTTCTAATTGTAAGTGACGTGCAGGACATGCAGGATGAGGTTATAATACAAATTTCGATTGCAAATATGTGTAATATATGAAATTTATATGGTAAATATTCTCGTATTGTTATTTTATTATTATACATATATATTAAACATTTAACTGAGCTATGTTACTCTCTGATTCAATTTTACACTGGCGTCGATGAGACAGATAAGATGTGTGCAACAGTTAAATGTTGCTGTAATTTACAATCGATATGTACAGCTTTTAATCTGCTTTAATAAAACTGTAAATAAATGTTTTTATAATACTAATTTTTATTCTTTGCTTTATTAGTAATGTATGTATAATTACAGGTACCCTTGGTGACAAAAGAACTTATCCTTACAACGTTCTCAATATTGCAAACCAATGCACAACTCTACGTGTCACACCTCATCTATTTAACCACCAGCATCAACAGTGTAAAATTAATTAAACAGAGGGTAACATAACTCAGATTTTACACTGGTGTCGATGAGATAGACGAGATGTCGTGCGATATAGAATTGTGGATCAGTTAAATGTTGCTGTAATTGTCAATCAATATTCACAACTTATTAATTAGTTTGAATAAAACTTTAAATACTAATTTGTATTCTTTACTTTAGTAGTAACGTACATAATTGCCGGTACCTTGGTGACAAAGGATGGTTCTTATCCTTACAACGTTATCAATATTTAACCGATGCACAACTCTACGTCACACTTCATTTATTTAATCATCAACACCAATGAAAAATTAATTAATCAGTGAGTAACGAGCTCAGATTTTACACTGGCGTCGATGAGATAGATGAGATGTTGTGTGACATAGAATTGTGGATCAGTGAAATGTTGCTGTAATTGTCAATCAATATTCACAACTGTTAATTAGCTCGAATAAAATTTTAAATAAATGTTTTTAATAATACTAATTTTATTCTTTACTTTACTAGTAACGTATATAATTTCCGGTGACAAACCTTGGTGACAAAAGATGGTTCTTATCCTTACAACGTTATCAATATTTAACCGATGAACAAGTCTACGTCACACCTTATCTATTTAATCATCACCATCAATATATAATTGATTAAATTTAAATTAAGGAAAAAAATTACATCAATCCAAGATGATCCTTTTAATCAAATTCAACTTAAGTGGTCTATAAACACTGCAAAATATATCCGTTATATCCGAAGAAAATTACCTTTTTAAAAAGGTAAAAAAAAGGCGCCAAATGTATGGTTTTTCTTTAAGAAAGAAATAGCAAATCCAAGGTAGGACTTTTGATTAAATTTCACCTGAGTGACATATATAGTATACCTTTATGGTTGGAAAAAATCACATTTGTTTATGTATCAAATAATCCAAGATAATACTCTTCATCAAATTCAATCAAAATGATACATATAATATAAGTGATATATAGTATACTGTAAAAAAACACATCTTATACCTAAGATAAAACATCATCTAATTTAGCCCAAGTAATATCACAGACCTTCTTATTCCACCCAAAATCTAACTTTAATTATTAAACTAACGATTATTTTAAATGAAGAATTACACGCGCACGCATTAACCTTCTCTACAAAAATAATGATATCAGAATATTTTGCACCAATATAACAATGGATATTTATATAAATTGAACATCTACTGTATTATTATTCTTTGGCCAGTATTCATAACTAAGAATAATGTAAAACAGACAAATAATATTCTTTACAACTAAATGTATAATTATAAATAAAAACTTTTTCGAAAAACTCGACGCTGGTAACCGACGAATACACACGCACGAGTGGGAGGGCAGAGGTGGCTGGTGGGGGGGGGGGGGGGGGG